>NC_057814.1:392315625-392316115 GCF_018294505.1 Triticum aestivum | reverse complement strand
CGGCTGGGTCGCATGGCGGACCGCCGCGCCCGCGTGCCCACAGGCGCACCACCAGGCTTCATCGACACCGGCGCAACCAACGGAGCTGTACGCCCGCTCGCGCCCGCGCCACCCCTGCTGGGCGCGGGAACGAGCGCTGCCACCTACGGTCTGGGCGGGATGCAACCCTACCATCCTCAAGACGGCATGCTAGGTCGGGCGACCTGGAGCGTGGGGCACTACGGTGAGGTCTTCGAGGCAGCGGCCTCGGAGGCCTATGTGCCCCGCATGGTGGACCAGGAGTACTGATACGTCCATTTTGCATCATGCTTTTATATCGATATTTATTGCATTATGGGCTGTTATTACACGTTATGTCACAATACTTATGTCTATTCTCTCTTATTTTACAAGGTTTACATAAGGAGGGAGAATGCCGACAGCTGGAATTCTGGGCTGGAAAAGGAGCAAATATTAGAGACCTATTCTGCACAACTCAAAAGTCCTGAAA
>NC_057814.1:392236603-392315615 GCF_018294505.1 Triticum aestivum | reverse complement strand
GTCGACTACATAACACTTCACCAATATTTGGGCCTAGAGGAAGGCATTGGGAAGTAATAAGTAGATGATGGGTTGCTAGAGTGACAGAAGCTCAAACCCTAGTTTATGCGTTGCTTCGTAAGGGGCTGATTTGGATCCATATGTTTCATGCCATGGTTAGGTTTACCTTAATACTTTTGTTGTAGTTGTGGACGCTTGCAATAGAGGTTAATCATAAGTGGGATGCTTGTTCAAGTAAGAACAGCACCCAAGCACCGGTCCACCCACATATCAAATTATCAAAGTACCGAACGCGAATCATATGAACGTGATGAAAACTAGCTTGACGATAATTCCCATGTGTCCTCGGGAGCGCTTTTCTCTATATAAGAGTTTGTCCAGGATTGTCCTTTGCTACAAAAAGGATTGGGCCACCTTGCTGCACTTTATTTACTTTCGTTACTTGTTGCTCGTTACAAATTATCCCATCACAAAATTATCTGTTACCACTTATTTCAGTACTTGCAGAGAATACCTTGCTGAAAACCGCTTATCATTTCCTTCTGCTCCTCGTTGGGTTCGAAACTCTTACTTATCGAAAGGACTATGATAGATCCCCTATACTTGTGGGTCATCAAGACTGTTTTCTGGCGCCGTTGCCGGGGAGTGAAGCGCCTTTGGTAGGTGGAGTTTGGTAAGGAAAAATTTATATAGTGTGCTGAAATTTACTGTCACTTGTTACTATGGAAAGTAATCCTCTGAGGGGCTTGTTCGGGGTATCTTCACCCCGACCAGTAGAGCAAAGAGTTGCTCCTCAACCTACTGAACCTACTGAAAATGAAAATGTTCCCTTTTAAGTTCCTTCGGGTATGTTAGAAAAACTGCTAGCTAATCCTTTTGCAGGAGATGGAACAAAGCACCCTGATGAGCACCTAATCTATGTGGATGAAATTTGTGGATTATTTAAGCTTGCAGATATACCCGATGATGTTGTTAAGAAGAAGGTATTCCCTTTATCCTTGGAGGGAGAGGCATCGACATGGTATAGGTCTCCTCCAGGTTCTGAATTAAAGTTCTCGTCTCCCGAGACTTCACCACAATGTCGTCGACATAGGCTTCAGTTGTCAGCGTTCTGGGAACGGGGGTCCCCAGACTTGCCTGCCTGCGGCCCACGGTGTGGCTCTGCGAGCGGGCCCGTACGGCCCATCTTCACCAACAAGCGCTCAAGACCCTCGCGAGGGGCCAAGCCTCGCGAGGCGGACGGCACAAGACCTCCTCGGGAGCGACCGCACCAGGTTGGCTCGCGAGGGGCGGAGAGATCAAGGCAAGGAAAACCTCGTGAGGTTCTCGTGACGTGAGCCATGACGATTGAGACCAGGCGGGCGCCAGCATGCGCAGTGTCCTTGTTTCCTCTTTGGTGCTAAGGAGGCAAGCGAAGGCGCGGAGTACCGAGGCGTCAAGCAAAGGTTTCCATATCAGTGCAACGAGACCAAGACTAGCAGGACGGCAAGACGGAGGTCGCCAAGGAGCCCAAGGCAGCGTCACCACCAGAGCCTTTTGCAGGCGAAGACTGCTTTTGTCAGGATAAGCTGTACTAGCTCTCCCCTTTCAAATTGGCCGTTGTTGGCTCCCTTCCCGCTCGATATTTGAGGAGAGGACCAGGGCCTCTATAAATAGGATTAGCCACCACAGTAGGAGGCAACTGGTCTCGAACTCATTCAGTTCATCCGCACACCCACCAAGCACAAGAACACCTCAGGAGGCTGTTCTTCCCCTTGTACTATTCATCCTCAGCCCAAGAGGCAATCCACCACCACACTGGAGTAGGGTATTACACCACAATGGTGGCCCGAACCAGTATAAATCGTGTGCCCTTTGTGTTGAGAGTTCGTCGAGTTAGCCCTAGAGATCTTAGCGAAGCTAGGACGTTGATCGGTAGGGGGAGATCTTCGTGCGCATCCCAGTGTTCGAACCTAGAGGGTTTTGCCGGACTCGAGATCCGACATTTGGCGTGCCAGGTAGGGGTGCGCCGGTGCCTCTTCCCCGCCAGTTGATCCACCAACGCTCCACGGTTCCGATGTCCGGCGACCCGAGGGCTGACGCCGACCGCTGGGCAGCCTGGCCAGCCCGGGCGGCACCGCCTGCCCAGGAAAACCTCAACCCCGCGCTCCAGGCGGCACGAGCGCCACCTAACGCATCTGGGCGCGGGCGGCGCGGCCAGGCGCCGTCCACCCTTACTCCACGACAAGCACGAGCTTCCGCAAGGGCCGCAAGCCACGCCGCGGCAACGGCGCCACACACCCGGCGGGAGCAGGCAAACATGAGGGCCGCGCTCACAGTGGCTCGAGAGCTGCTGCGATGCCGGTTAATGGAGAGCGGTCGGGATGCTTTGCTAGAGCGCGTCGCCAAGCTCTTGGACGCCGCAGCTTCAGGAGCGCCACCCTTCTGCTCTCTGCTCACGCCACAAGCTACGGCTGGGTCGCATGGCGGACCGCCGCGCCCGCGTGCCCACAGGCGCACCACCAGGCTTCATCGACACCGGCGCAACCAACGGAGCTGTACGCCCGCTCGCGCCCGCGCCACCCCTGCTGGGCGCGGGAACGAGCGCTGCCACCTACGGTCTGGGCGGGATGCAACCCTACCATCCTCAAGACGGCATGCTAGGTCGGGCGACCTGGAGCGTGGGGCACTACGGTGAGGTCTTCGAGGCAGCGGCCTCGGAGGCCTATGTGCCCCGCATGGTGGACCAGGAGTACTGATACGTCCATTTTGCATCATGCTTTTATATCGATATTTATTGCATTATGGGCTGTTATTACACGTTATGTCACAATACTTATGTCTATTCTCTCTTATTTTACAAGGTTTACATAAGGAGGGAGAATGCCGACAGCTGGAATTCTGGGCTGGAAAAGGAGCAAATATTAGAGACCTATTCTGCACAACTCAAAAGTCCTGAAACTCCACGAAAGTTATTTTTGGAAATAATAAAAAATACTGAGCGGAAGAAATACATCAGGGGGGCCACCACCTGTCCACGAGGGTGGGGGGCGCGCCCTACCCCCTGGGCGCGGCCCCCTGCCTCGTGGGCCCCCTGTTGGCTCTCTGGTGGCCATCTTCTGCTATATGAAGTCTTTCGTCCAGGAAAAAATAATAAGCAACCTTTCGGGACGAGACTCCGCCGCCACGAGGCGGAACCAATCCAGGGCTCCGGCAGAGCTGCTCTGCCGGGGACACTTCCCTCCGGGAGGGGGAAATCATCGCCATCGTCATCACCAACGCTCCTCTCATCGGGAGAGGGCAATCTGCATCAACAACTTCCTCAGCACCATCTCCTCTCAAAACCCTAGTTCATCTCTTGTATCCAATTCTTGTCTCCAAGTCTGGGATTGGTACCTGTAGGTTGCTAGTAGTGTTGATTACTCCTTGTAGTTGATGCTAGTTGGTTTATTTGGTGGAAGATCATATGTTCAGATCCTTTATGCATATTAATACCCCTCTGATTATGAACATGAATATGCTTTGTGAGTAGTTACGTTTGTTCCTGAGGACATGGGAGAAGTCTTGCTATTAGTAGTCATGTGAATTTGGTATTCATTCGATATTTTGATGAGATGTATGTTGTCTAACCTCTAGTGGTCTTATGTGAACGTCGACTACATAACACTTCACCAATATTTGGGCCTAGAGGAAGGCATTGGGAAGTAATAAGTAGATGATGGGTTGCTAGAGTGACAGAAGCTCAAACCCTAGTTTATGCGTTGCTTCGTAAGGGGCTGATTTGGATCCATATGTTTCATGCCATGGTTAGGTTTACCTTAATACTTTTGTTGTAGTTGTGGACGCTTGCAATAGAGGTTAATCATAAGTGGGATGCTTGTTCAAGTAAGAACAGCACCCAAGCACCGGTCCACCCACATATCAAATTATCAAAGTACCGAACGCGAATCATATGAACGTGATGAAAACTAGCTTGACGATAATTCCCATGTGTCCTCGGGAGCGCTTTTCTCTATATAAGAGTTTGTCCAGGATTGTCCTTTGCTACAAAAAGGATTGGGCCACCTTGCTGCACTTTATTTACTTTCGTTACTTGTTGCTCGTTACAAATTATCCCATCACAAAACTATCTGTTACCACTTATTTCAGTACTTGTAGAGAATACCTTGCTGAAAACCGCTTATCATTTCCTTCTGCTCCTCGTTGGGTTCGAAACTCTTACTTATCGAAAGGACTACGATAGATCCCCTATACTTGTGGGTCATCAAGACTGTTTTCTGGCGTCGTTGCCGGGGAGTGAAGCGCCTTTGGTAGGTGGAATTTGGTAAGGAAAAATTTATATAGTGTGCTGAAATTTACTGTCACTTGTTACTATGGAAAGTAATCCTCTGAGGGGCTTGTTCGGGGTATCTTCACCCCGACTAGTAGAGCAAAGAGTTGGTCCTCAACCTTGTGAACCTACTGAAAATGAAAATGAAAATGAGAATGTTCACTTTGAGATTCCTTCGGGTATGTTAGAAAAATTGCTAGCTAATCCTTTTGCAGGAGATGGAACAAAGCATCCTGATGAGCACCTAATATATGTGGATGAAGTTTGTGGATAATTTAAGCTTGCAGGTATACCCGGTGATGTTATCAAGAGGAAGGTCTTCCCTTTATCTTTGAAGGGAGACGCATCGACATGGTATAGGCTATGTGATGATACGGGGTCATGGAACTACAAACGATTGAAATTGGAATTTCATCAGAAGTTTTATCCTATGCATCTTGTTCATCGTGATCGCAATTATATATATTTTTTGGCCTCGCGAAGGAGAAAGCATCGCTCAAGCTTGGGGGAGGCTTAAATCAATGTTATATTCATGCCCCAATCATGAGCTCTCAAGAGAAATAATTATTCAAAGTTTTTATGCTCGGCTTTCTGATAACAATCGCACCATGCTCGATACTTCTTGTGCTGGCTCCTTTATGATGAAGACTATTGAATTCAAATGGGATTTATTGGATAGAATTAAACGCAACTCTGAAGATTGGGATCTCGACGAAGGTAAGGAGTCAGGTATGGCACCTAAGTTTGATTGTGTTAAATCTTTTATGGATACCGATGTTTCCGTAAGTTTAGCACTAAATATGGACTTGACTCTGAGATAGTAGCTTCTTTCTGTGAATCTTTTGCTACTTATGTTGATCTCCCCAAGGAGAAGTGGTTTAAATATCATCCTCCCATAGAAGTAAAAGTAGATGCACCTACTAAAGTTGAAGAAAAGACTATCACTTATAATGATCCTGTTGTTCCTACTTCTTATGTTGAGAAACCACCTTTCCCTGTTAGAATAAAGGATCATGCTAAAGCTTCAACTGTGGTTCGTAAAAGCAATATTAGAACTTATACACCTCCTGAGCAAATTAAAGTTGAACCTAATATTGCTATTGTTAAAGATCTCTTGTCTGATAATATTGATGGGCATGTTATTTATTTCTGTGAGGAAACTGCTAGAATTGCCAAACCTTGTGCTAAAGATAAACATAGACCTGTGGTAGGCATGCCTATTATTTCTGTTAAAATAGGATATCATTGTTATCATGGCTTATGTGACATGGGTGCTAGTGCTAGTGCAATACCTTTTGACTTATACAAAGAAATTATGCATGATATTGCACCTGCTGAGTTAGAAGATATTGATGTCACAATTAAACTTGCCAATAGAGATACTATTTCACCAATGGGAATTGTTAGAGATGTTGAAGTCTTGTGTGGGAAAACTAAATATCCTGCTGATTTTCTTGTTCTTGGTTCCCCACAAGATAGCTTTTGTCCCATTATATTTGGCAGACCCTTCTTGAACACCGTTAATGCTAAGATAGACTGCGAAAAGGATGTTGTTACTATCAGTCTAGGTGATATGTCTCATGAGTTTAATTTCTCTAAATTTAGTAGACAACACCGTGAAGAGGAATTACCTAGTAAGGATGAGATTATTGGTCTTGCTTCTATTGCCGTGCCTCCTAGTGATCCTTTAGAACAATATTTGCTACACCATGAAAATGATATGTTTATGAATGAAAGAAGGGAAATAGATGAAGTGTTCTTTAAACAGGAACCTATCCTGAAACACAATTTGCCTGTTGAAATCCCAGGGGATCCTCCTCCACCCAAGGGTGATCCCGTGTTTGAGCTTAAACCGTTGCCTGATACTCTTAAATATGCTTATCTTGATGAAAAGAAGATATATCCTGTTATTATTAGTGCTAACCTTTCAGATCATGAAGAAGAAAGATTATTGAAAACTTTGAAGAAGCACCGTGCTGCTATTGGATATACTCTTGATGATCTTAAGGCCATTAGTCCCACTCTATGTCAACATAAAATAAATTTGGAAGAAGATGCCAAACCAATTCGTGATCATCAACGACGGCTGAATCTTAAGATGAAAGAAGTGGTAGGAAAAGAAATACTAAAGCTCCTTGAGGCAGGTATAATTTATCCCGTTGCTGATAGTCAGTGGGTAAGTCATGTCCATTGTGTCCCTAAGAAGGGAAGTATTACCGTCGTTCCTAATGATAAAGATGAATTGATTCCGCAAAGAATTATTACAGGTTATAGGATGGTAATTGATTTCCGCAAATTAAATAAAGCTACTAAAAAGGATCATTACCCCTTACCTTTTATCGATCAAATGCTAGAAAGATTATCCAAACATACACATTTTTGCTTTCTAGATGGTTATTCTGGTTTCTCTCAAATACCTGTGTCAGCCAATGATCAATCAAAGACTACTTTTACTTGCCCTTTTGGTACTTTTGCTTATAGACGTATGCCTTTTGGTTTATGTAATGCACCTGCTACCTTTCAAAGATGCATGATGGCTATATTCTCTGACTTTTGTGAAAAGATTTGTGAGGTTTTCATGGACGACTTCTCCGTCTATGGATCCTCTTTTGATGATTACTTGAGCAACCTTGATCGAGTTTTGCAGAGATGTGAAGAAACTAATCTTGTCTTGAATTGGGAAAAGTGCCACTTTATGGTTAATGAAGGTATTGTCTTGGGGCATAAAGTTTCTGAAAGAGGTATTGAAATTGATAAAGCCAAGGTTGATGCTATTGAAAAGATGCCATGTCCCAAGGACATCAAAGGTATAAGAAGTTTCCTTGGTCACGCCGAATTTTATAGGAGGTTCATTAAGGACTTCTCAAAAATTTCTCGGCCTCTGACTAATTTATTACAAAAAGATATACCATTTGTTTTTGATGATGATTGTGTAGAAGCATTTGAAATACTTAAGAAAGCATTGATCTCTGCACCTATTGTTCAGCCACCTGATTGGATTTTACCTTTTGAAATTATGTGTGATGCTAGTGATTATGCTGTAGGTGTTGTTCTAGGGCAAAGAGTTGATAAGAAATTAAATGTTATTCAATATGTCAGTAAAACTCTAGACAATGCTCAGAGAAATTATGCTACTACTGAAAAAGAATTCTTAGCAGTTGTATTTGCTTGTGATAAGTTCAGACCTTATATTGTTGATTCTAAAGTAACTATTCACACGGATCATGCTGCTATTAAATATCTTATGGAAAAGAAAGATGCTAAACCTAGACTTATTAGATGGGTCCTCTTGCTACAAGAATTTGATTTGCATATTGTTGATAGAAAGGGAGCTGAGAACCCCGTTGCAGACAACTTGTCTAGGTTAGAAAATGTTCTTGATGACCCACTACATATTGATGATAGCTTTCCTGATGAGCAATTAAATGTCATAAATGCTTCTCGTACTGCTCCATGGTATGCTGATTATGCTAATTATATTGTGGCTAAATTTATACCACCTAGTTTCACATACCAGCAAAAGAAAAAGTTTTTCTATGATTTGAGACATTATTTTTGGGATGACCCATATATTTATAAAGAAGGAGTAGATGGTGTTATTAGACGTTGTGTACCTGAGCATGAACAGGAACATATCCTACGCAAGTGTCACTCCGAAGCTTATGGAGGACACCACGCTGGAGATAGAACTGCACATAAGGTATTGCAATCCGGTTTTTATTGGCCTACTCTCTTCAAGGATGCCCGTAAGTTTGTCTTATCTTGTGATGAATGTCAAAGAATTGGTAATATTAGTAGACATCAAGAAATGCCTATGAACTATTCACTTGTTATTGCACCATTTGATGTTTGGGGCTTTGATTATATGGGACCTTTTCCTGCCTCTAATGGATACACACATATTTTAGTTGTTGTTGATTACGTTACTAAGTGGGTAGAAGATATTCCAACTAGTAGTGTTGATCATAACACTTCTATTAAGATGCTTAAAGAAGTTATTTTTCTGAGGTTTGGAGTCCCTAGATATCTAATGACTCATGGTGGTTCACATTTTATTCATGGTGCTTTTCGTAAAATGCTTGCTAAGTATGATGTTAATCATAGAATTGCATCTCCTTATCACCCGCAGTCTAGTGGTCAAGTAGAACTGAGTAATAGAGAGCTCAAATTAATTTTGCAAAAGACTGTCAATAGATCTAGAAAGAATTGGTCCAAGAAACTTGATGATGCATTATGGGCCTATAGAACTGCATATAAAAATCCTATGGGTATGTCTCCGTATAAAATGGTTTATGGAAAAGCATGTCACTTACCTCTCGAACTATAACATAAGGCATATTGGGCTATTAAAGAGCTCAATTATGATTTCAAACTTGCCGGTGAGAAGAGGTTATTTGATATTAGCTCACTTGATGAATGGAGAACCCAAGCTTATGAAAATGCCAAGTTGTTTAAAGAAAAAGTTAAAAGATGGCATGACAAAAGGATACGAAAGCATGAGTTTAATGTAGGTGATTATGTATTGCTATACAACTCTCGTTTAAGATTTTTTTGTAGGAAAACTTCTCTCTAAATGGGAAGGCCCTTACGTTATCGAGGAGGTCTATCATTCCGGTGCCATAAAAATCAACAACTTCGAAGGCACAAATACGAAGGTGGTGAACGGTCAAAGAATCAAACATTATATCTCAGGTAATCCTATAAATGTTGAAACCAATGTTATTGAAACCGTAACCCCGGAGGAATACATAAGGGACACTTTCCGGAACGTTTCAGACTCCGAAAAGGAATAGGTATGTGGTACGGTAAGTAAACCGACTCCAAAACAGTTCTAAAGGCAATATTTCTCCGTTTTGGAATATTTAGAAAAATAGAAAAATAAGAAGCAGTCCGGGAAGGACACGAGGGCTCCACGAGGGTGGAGGGCGCGCCCTACCCCCCTGGGCGCGCCCCCTACCTCGTGGGCACCTCGTGTGCTCTCCGGACTCCGTTTTCTAGCACGTTACGTATTTTGGTCGGTAAAAATTCATTATATAATCCCCTGAAGGTTTTGACTCCTGTATCACGCAAATATTCTCTGTTCTTGTTTCGAGCTGTTGCTGCTGCAGATTAGAGCAAGATGTCTTCTCAAGAGTCAGTCGGGGAGAGCCGGGTGTCTCATCCGGCATCGGAACCAAGGACAAACAGCGACGCTGACCACTTTGGGACAGCAACGGAGGAAGAGATGGAGGCTGATTTGATGAGGATAGATGCCATGGAGGATCAAGAAGTCACTTCTCGCTTCCGAGCTGGGTTCACGATGGGGGAACTACAGAGCTCAGCTATTCCAAACTCGGTTATCCCTTCCAATGTTAGATTTCTTTCTTATGAAAATATGAAGAAGAGTGTCACTTGTTCTCCCGCAGCTATGCAACACCCTTGGGTGCAAGGAGCCTTAGCCGTTACAGGAAAGCTTCGTAAGGAAATAATGGACCTCAAGCAGCAAGTCAATAAGCTCGAGGAGGAGAATCGTATCCTGAGGGGCATCATCGCCAAGAATATTACACCATCCCCCAAGAAGGAGACATAATCACATGGGTATGGGCACTCCCCTTGGCAACTGCCAAGCTTGGGGGAGGTGCCCCGGTATCGTATCACCATCACACTCCTATCTTTACCGTTTTTCTTAGTTCGATCCTATTAGTAGTATCTTGATCTAGTAGAATAAAGTTTTGGTATGATCTAGTTTTGAGTTTTGCTTTATGATCTCTCTATGTAATCGAGTCCGCGAGTTATATAATAAAGATTAGTGTTGAGTCAAGGGCTTGATTATTTTGCCATGATCTTGAGTGAATAAAAGAAAAGAGAAAAGAATAAAAAGAAACAAAGAGATCATATCGATCTTATTGAGAGTAATGACTTCACATAGAAAGAGTATGATGATTAAAAGTTGTTGGGAATTGGCAAACATAGCTTTGGTCATCGTTGCAATTAATAGGAAGTAATAAAGAAAGAGAGGTTTCACATATAAATATACTATCATGGACATCTTTTATGGTTGGGAGCACTCATTAAAATATGACATGCTAAAGAGTTGATGTTGGACAAGGAAGACAACGTAATGGGTTATGTTTTCTTATATCTGAGATAAAGTATATTGTCATGGATCATCCAACATGTTGAGCTTGCCTTTCCCCCTCATGCTAGCCAAATTCTTTGCACCAAGTAGAGATAATACTTGTACTTCCAAAAACCCTTAAACCAGTTTTGCCATGAGAGTCCACCATATCTACCTATGGATTGAGTAAGATCCTTCAAGTAAGTTGTCATCGGTGCAAGCAATAAAAATTGCTCTCTAAATATGTATGATTGATTGGTGTGGAGGAAATAAGATTTATACGATCTTGTGATGTGGAAGAAATAAAAGCGACGGACTGCATAATAAAGGTTCATATCACAAGTGGCAATATAAAGCGACGTTCTTTCGCATTGAGATTTTGAGCATCCAACCTTGAAAGCGCATGGCAACCTCTGCTTCCCTCTGCGAAGGGCCTATCTTTTATTATTATCTTCTACCTTATGCAAGAGTCATGGTGATTTTCACCTTTCCTTTTTATATTTTATCCTTTGGCAAGCACAGGATGTTGGAAAGATCCTGATAGATATATCTAATTGGATGTAGGGGAGCATGAGTTATTATTGTTGACATTACCCTTGAGGTAAAAGGTTGGGAGGCGAAACTATAAGCCCCTATCTTTCTCTGTGTCCAATTAAAACTCTGTAACCACAAGTATTGCGTGAGTGTTAGCAATTATGAAAGACTAAATGATAGTTGAGTATGTGGACTTGCTAGAAAGCTCTCACATAGACTCTTTCTGATGTTATGATAAATTGCAATTGCCTCAGTGACTGAGATTATAGTTTGTTAGTTCTCAATAAAGTTTCTGATTCATACTTTGCATTGTGAATAGATTATTACTTGAGCATAAGAAATCATATGACAATATCCATTTATGTTGTTGTTATGAGAATAATCATGATGCCCTCATGTCCGTATTTTATTTTTATCGACACCTCTACCTCTAAACATGTGGACATCGTTATCGGCTTCCGCTTGAGGACAAGCGAGGTCTAAGCTTGGGGGAGTTGATATGTCCATTTTGCATCATGCTTTTATATCGATATTTATTGCATTATGGGCTGTTATTACACGTTATGTCACAATACTTATGTCTATTCTCTCTTATTTTACAAGGTTTACATAAGGAGGGAGAATGCCGGCAGCTGGAATTCTGGGCTGGAAAAGGAGCAAATATTAGAGACCTATTCTGCACAACTCCAAAAGTCCTGAAACTCCATGAAAGTTATTTTTGGAAATAATAAAAA
Organism: Triticum aestivum; assembly: GCF_018294505.1. Classification (NCBI taxonomy): domain Eukaryota; kingdom Viridiplantae; phylum Streptophyta; class Magnoliopsida; order Poales; family Poaceae; genus Triticum; species Triticum aestivum. The sequence goes on along the minus strand of NC_057814.1, from coordinate 392,303,941 downwards.
ATACTGAGCGGAAGAAATACATCAGGGGGCACCACCTGTCCACGAGGGTGGGGGGCGCGCCCTACCCCCTGGGCGCGCCCCCTGCCTCGTGGGGCCCCTGTTGGCTCTCCGGTGGCCATCTTCTGCTATATGAAGTCTTTCGTCCAGGAAAAAATAATAAGCAACCTTTCGGGATGAGACTCCGCCGCCACGAGGCGGAACCTTGGCGGAACCAATCTAGGGCTCCGGCAGAGCTGTTCTGCCGGGGACACTTCCCTCCGGGAGGGGGAAACCATCGCCATCGTCATCACCAACGCTCCTCTCATCGGGAGAGGGCAATCTCCATAAACATCTTCATCAGCACCATCTCCTCTCAAAACCCTAGTTCATCTCTTGTATCCAATTCTTGTCTCCAAGTCTGGGATTGGTACCTGTAGGTTGCTAGTAGTGTTGATTACTCCTTGTAGTTGATGCTAGTTGGTTTATTTGGTGGAAGATCATATGTTCAGATCCTTTATGCATATTAATACCCCTCTGATTATGAACATGAATATGCTTTGTGAGTAGTTATGTTATTTCCTGAGGACATGGGAGAAGTCTTGCTATTATTAGTCATGTGAATTTGGTATTCGTTCGATATTTTGATGCGATGTATTCTTTCTATCCTCTAGTGGTGTTATGTGAACGTCTACTACATAACACTTCACCATTATTTGGGCCTAGAGGAAGGCATTGGGAAGTAATAAGTAGATGATGGGTTGCTAGAGTGACAGAAGCTTAAACCCTAGTTTATGCGTTGCTTCGTAAGGGGCTGATTTGGATCCATATGTTTCATGCTATGGTTAGGTTTACCTTAATACTTTTGTTGTAGTTGCAGATGCTTGCAATAGAGGTTAATCATAAGTGGGATGCTTGTTCAAGTAAGAACAGTACCCAAGCACCGGTCCACCCACATATCAAATTATCAAAGTACCAAACGCGAATCATATGAACGTGATGAAAACTAGCTTGACGATAATTCCCATGTGTCCTCGGGAGCGCTTTTCTCTATATAAGAGTTTGTCCAGGCTTGTCCTTTGCTACAAAAAGGATTGGGCCACCTTGCTGCACTTTATTTACTTTCGTTACTTGTTGCTCGTTACAAATTATCCTATCATAAAACTATCTGTTACCACTTATTTCAGTACTTGCAGAGAATACCTTGCTGAAAACCGCTTATCATTTCCTTCTGCTCCTCATTGGGTTCGACACTCTTACTTATCGAAAGGACTACGATGGATCCCCTATACTTGTGGGTCATCAAGTACATGCTGGAAGACGACTCTGGCTCATTCCTCGAGCCGGGCTGGGAGGAGGAGGCGCCAGAAGCCGGCACCTTTCAGGAGCCCTCCGGAAGCTTCACCAACCGCGCCGGCGACAACAGCTACACGGTACCACTAATTCCTCAGGAGCAAGCTTACGCTAACCATGGTGCGCAGGAGGATCAGGTCGCAGCAGCAGATGGCGGTCCCAGCTCATTGGCCTCCCTCCCGCCAGGGGGGGCATGCTGGGGACTGCAGGAAGGAAGCCAGGACGAAGGCCCTCCCCAGCGCCGCGCAGAGCAAGGCGTCCCCCGGAGGTAGGCCCTCTGCCGGGGAGGTGCTCCAGAGCCTGCCCCCGGCAGAGGACCCGTGGTCGCCGAGGGTGCCGCTGGCATCCCCTTTGCCCCTATGGTGTCGTCCTGGTTTCCGGTCGCCCCCAACGGTGGCTAAGGGAGGCGCAAGGCGGGACCCTCGTCTGGCGATATGAAGTAAGGCTCACGCCCGTGAAGGTCTCCGCTCGTGACACTCTCACGTAATAACGAGTGGGGATGTACATGCCCCGGAGCCTCAGGAGTGCCGCCCTCGGGCCTCGGGGGCTCCCTCCCACATCCAAGTGGCAGCACTTAGCTCCGCGCTGGTGAGAAGACTCAAAGACAAGAAGACTAGACTAGGCGCCGGACGCGGCCATTTGCTTTGGATCTCTTTTCTGTAGCCTTGCCTTCTGGATTTGGATTTGAGTTGAAGTTGAATTTTCATTGATGCGTGCGGGGGGTGCCTTTTCTCGTTCAAGCGATTTCTTGCTATCTGGTTCTTGCTTTAATCTGGGGTTCACGCCTGTCGCTTCCCCCTCACGAGCTCCTCGCGAACGGGGCTAGGCACGGCGCACACACGCCACACGCATGACACGCCACGGCTAGCGCTTGCCCATCACGCTGCTCCCTCGGGCGTAACGACAAGCTTCTCAGGAGCTTCCCGGGGCGCGCAACCTCCCGAACCGCTGCGGGGCTCGTTCAGGCTAAGGTAAAACGCGACAACAACAGACTTACCCCAGGATACATGAGTTCATGAAGACGCGTGTTCTACTCGGCTTAAAAATATAGAGGCGGTAATATATTTACATGAGGGGCTTCCCCTCCAAAAATGCTCTTACAACCTCTGGGGCCACGCCTGAGTCTCTGCATGCAGGACAAACAACTGGGAAACGCGGGGATCAGTCGGACATGTCGCTCGCCGCATCGCCTTCGAACGCGTCACTGGCATTGTCGTCACCTCCGCCGGCATCATCATCACCTCCGACGGCGCCACCATCACCGTCGACCACATCGCCCTCGTCTGCCGCGACCACCACCGCATCGTCTTCGGAAGTGAAGGCCCTGACCAGCGCGTCCAAATTGTCCTCCACCCACCGCGCCCGGTCGCCCCGGATGGCCTGCGGAACTGGAGCGATGGCGGTGTCACAGTCAACGTCCTGGTAGGTGTTTTGGAGATGGCTGAAGACATGGGAGAATGCGCGCCCGAGCAAGCTGCAACTCATCTCTTCGACAAGCTGGCGAGCCCTCTCGGAACGGTTCTCCAGGCTCGTCACCACCTCGGTGAAGAAGCGAAGATGGCTGGCGTAGTCGTCCGCGTGGGGATGAGGGGCATTCTCGTCGCAGATATGGCTCAGCGCGGTGTTGGCCCTGTTCCTGAGACCTTGGAGCATGGGGGCGTGCACGCGCTCCAATGTCCGCCGCTGAAGCACTTCCTCCCTGTTCTGCCGCGCAATGGCCTCGGCATCGATAACCTGCTGCTGAAGAGGGAGCAGCTCGGCATGGGCGGAAGCTAGCTCGGCCTGCACCGAGACTAGAGCGGCTGTGGCGGCCTCCTCCCGCCGCTCCGCCTCAGCCAGCTTAGACTTGAGGGCGGCAGTCCTGACCACAGCCTCGTCTTCAACTCGCTTCAGCTTCAGGTCATACCTACCCTCAAGATCCGCGCGAGACTCGACCACTCGGTGATCGACCTCCTCCTGGGCCGTGGCCTCGCGCGCGCCAACAGCGTCCTCCGCTTGGGCAACCTGACGCTCCCTCATCTCTAGTCGCTCAAACTCAAGGCCACGCTCCACCGCTTCCAGCGTCAACGCCTCCTCGCGCTTCCGGATCTCTTCCTCTTCGGCAGACGTCCCCCTCAACGACGCGAGGGCGGCTCTGTGTGCCTCCACTTGCTTCTCCAAGGAGGCGCTCCAAGCTTGGAGCTCCCACGCACGCTTCTCCGCGGCCTCGCGGCGGCGGTCAGCTTCTCGAGCCTCTTCCAGAGCTCGGGAGCAGGCTTCACGAGAGGTTGCGAGAGAAGCTTCCGCCTTCGCGTTATCGAGCTCGTGCTGGTGGCGCCCGAGGTTGATAGCCACCTTCAACTTATGCCGCTCCACCGCCAACCGAAGACCCTCGGCCCCGAGGCACGCGTCGACACCTGCGAGCTCTTCACCAAGCCGGTTCATCGCGCCCATCGCCTCCTGGAAGAGCTCATGACGAACAACGCTCCGTCCGTGCTCGAACTCGAGCGCATGACCCATCTCGTCCTCCACCGCGGGGGCTGCAGGCAGGGCCCGAAGCGGCACGCCAACTCCCAACAGGGGTCTGGGGGCTAGCGCGTGTCCGGAGGCCAGGCAGGCCTCGCAAGGGGCCCGGGCGAGTCGGGGCTCACTGCTTGAGGAGGCGCCCAGGACCGAAGCCATCCAACCGCCGTCCACGATCAGAGGAGGGTCCTCGGCACGGCCGCTGAGCTCCAGGCAAGGCCGTGAAGGAGGGACGACGTGGGCGAAAGCTCAAGGCGCCATGGAGGCGAGCGCGCCCCTACAACCGACCCCACACCGAAGGCGGCGTGCAGGCTCGGGGCGCTCAAGGTCAGCATGGGAGACGAGGAGAGAGGAGACTGCTTCTCGGGAGACTCGGCGGCTGTGGCGGAAGTGTGACACCCCAAAAATTTTGACCTTGTTTTATTTATTAAAATGTTGCCAGGAAATAAAACTTTCCATTTACCAAGATTTACCCTTTTGTTATTTTGGATTTTTACCTCTAGTGGAAAAACCTTCAAAGAGTATTGTTGGACTTGAATACTCTCTATAGTAAAACAATTCTTTATCAGTGGATTTAAATTGCAAGATTTGTTTTCTCAGAGCTTTATTCTCTCAGAAATGATTTCTTTGAATTTGGAGCCTGTTTTACACTCCAACCATTTGATAAATGCATTTAAAATTTCCACCAAAATTTGGGGATGTCATGTGATGTTTCCACATCACTTTTATGCAAAAATACCTTTTGGCCATTGGAGATTTTGAGCTCTACACCAACTTTTCCAATCTGGTCCAGTAGGCACTTTTGCACTACAACCTATTTAAATATTTCTTTAAAAATTCTTCCAAGTGTTTGGAGATGTCAGTGGATGCATACAATTCAACTCTATGCAAAAACCCAGTGATGTTCTTTGAAAAATTTGAGTGAATCACCCTCTTTTGCATTCTGGTCCAATTTGGTGATTTGTACTGCAACCTTATTTTATTTTGCTCTAGTGACCCTGAGCTTTTTCCTACTTGTAGCCCTCCCTTCAAAACCCTTAAGTCCAGAAGAGTGGACTCATTGGAGGTTTTGAAGTGCATGCAATAAACCCTTTTTCTTTCTGTCCAAAACTGGAGTTTTGCAAATCTTGCACTAGCAAGTTTCTGGTTTTTCCCTTATGACCTTACCATCATCTCCTACACCTAAAGAGACCCTGATCTGGAGATTTTGGCCACTCCAAGAATTGCCTAAGTGCACTTGGCATTCTGTCGAACACTTGGTGTGCACAGTCTGTTTTGGCATGAGTTCTTTGTTTGCACTGTGATCTTGTTCCAATGACCTAGCAACCTTGTCCACTAAACTCCTGGCTATCCCTATCCTAGTCCTGTTAATTGCCAGCCTCACCCTCGCACTCTAGGCCGCCCTGGCATTTCGTCGAGCATGTCCCGTGCGTGCTCTGGGCGCGCCCAGAGCGCACGTTTTGCACGCGCGCGCACTGAGCCGCCGCGCCGCACTGCCGCACTCGACGCGACCCGTCCCTGGCCCCTGCTCCACCGCTGAACCGCGCACTAGCTCGCCCCCTCTCCACGCCACCCCTGGCGCCCTGCAGCGCCGCTGGCAGAGCCCTTGGCGGCACGCCGGCGTCGGCAGCAGCCTCTGCCATGTTTGGCACCGCCCAAACCACACCAGCGCGCCAGCTGCCCCCGTGAACAGCCCGGTCTTATCCCGAAGCTCGTCGGCACGCGCTCGTCGCCGCCACGTCGCCCTGCGGCTACAGCACGGCTGTCGCCGGCGATCTTATCCCCAGCTGCCGCGGTCCAACCTCGAGCGCCTATTTAAAGGGTCCCCGAACTCGTTCAAGACCTCAGGCGACCTCAGACCCTCCCCGTAGAGCTTCCCTAGCAGTGGATCGACCGGAGAAGACCGTCTTCACCAACTCCGGCCAGTTCGGCCGCCGCCAAGCTCCGGTGCAATACGTCACAGCCTGCCACTCTCTCGCCCAACCAGCACCACCAGTAGCTTCCCCTTGTCCTTGCGGAGCTGCCCAGCAACCCAACCTCGATCGGAGACCACCGGAGCCCAAAAACCACTTCACCACCGTAGCCCCCTCCGCCGTGGAGCTCGCCGCCGGCGATTTCCTCCACCCCCGACGGCCCAGCGACCACCAAGGGGACCGCCTTGGTCTAGCCAGTCCATCCCTGCCCTCAGATGCCCTCGAGGAGCCGCCGTTCGTCGCCGGCGATCGCCGGAGCCCCGCTCCCGTCGGGCAGAGAAGAGGAGGGAGAGGGAAGAACGGTCAAACCTGACCAGTGGGCCCTCTGGACCCACTGTCAGTGACCCACACGCCGTCTTCTCTGTTTTAAGTGAAGGCGCGGACGGCCTGAGTACGTCTCCTCTACTGCGAAAGCGTATTCCCCTCGAAGCGTTTTCCTTTTTCTGGTTTTATTAAAAATAGAGTTTGACCAGACTTTGACCAGCTATAACTTTTAAAATAAAACTCCAAATGAGTTGATTCTTTTTCCTACCTCTCTCAAATTCCACCTAGTTTATTTTAAGATTTATTTCAAAAATATTTGAGACAACTTTTTGTACTGTGTTTGAAATATTTGTTATTTGGATATTTTGCAAAATAGGATTTTGGAGAAAAGGGAAAGCTTTCAAAAAGTGCATCCTTTGCATACTCTTGGAGGCAAGCATTTCTGAACTCTGGCATAATATTTTGTGTGGTGTTTTGATATGGTTACAGCACCATTTGACTTGGAGCATACATTATTTTTATGTGACGATAAAAATCATTCGCGTAAGTGCATAGTGGAGATATTTTTGCTATTAGTAATGGATATGCTGGTGATGATGTTCACCCTCGTGAGCTTCTCATGTATACCGGAAGGAAGCCGGGAAAGTCGTGGTCTTGGGTAGACACGAGCTTGTCCCTAGTTTCCTCGATGAGACGAGTATGTCCGGTATAACCTGGAAGGGCTTGATGAGTGGTGAGTTTATCTGTTAGTGGTAATATTGTTGGAGAATACTTGGACCACCTGAGTCGGTCGTAGGTCGAGTCTTGATCAGTAGCTTCCCTATTTGTTGGTACCACCACTTGTCCCTGTCGCAGACGGGGTATGGTTCAGTAAGTTGTCAACCCCTTACCAAAGCACACACCGTACAGAGAGGCCATAGTGGAAGATACCGGAGGCCTCCGGTAGGCATGCCACTTGGTCCGGGGGCATGGGTGTTTCCGGTTGGGACCGAGAGGGGGGCACCCCTTAGAGCGCGCGTATAGAAATTTGATCCCATGCTACGTCGAGGTTGTAGCCTCCCCACTTGGAGTTTTTCTTGGCAGGTGTCGTGGGTGATTCCAGACATCGGTGAGTTAAGCTAGTGTGTGCAGGTCAGGTGTGTTCTCAATTAAAAGGCCGTAGGCGGAATTAGTCCCGATGGACTAAATAAATCCGTTACTCGTGGAAAAATAGTACTCCCTCTGCAGAGGATATATCCTGTTGGATAGCCATGTTCATAGTTAAGGACCACAGTCTGAGTGGAATCTAGTAACGGTATTCGGATGGAGAACGAATTAGCTAGAACTCAGTGACGGTCTTCAGATGGAGAAACGGCTAGACTAGACTTTTGTTTATGACCTGTGACATCTGGGGATCGTGTTTTAATTTTGTTATTATTGTGGACTAACCATTTACATTATGTATTTTATTGAGTATCCCTGGGATGGTTATACCTCCTGGATACTCACTGTGATTATTCTTTTATAAGCCCTTTATGCGGTGTCGCTCAGACGCCCGACTGCGGCATGCTTGTGGTTTATTTATTCTTTTATAAGCCCTTTATGTGATGTCGCTCAGACGTCCGACTGTGGCACGCACTGTCTTTCTTTTTCTGTTATAAGCCCTTTATGTGGTGTCGCCCCGATGCCCGACTGCGGCATTATTATTCTTGCAGCTTCCTCTCGTGGAGTCATTCAGACCCTCGTTTGGCACCGGTATTATTACTACGGCATCGTTAATTTATTTGCAACCTTTCAAGGAATCATTTTAGACACTCGCTCAGTGCATTTCTTTTACGCCCGTATTGCACGTCCATATTTTCTCTGCACACGTGCATCACAGATTTCTGTTTACTTCATGGCAGACTTATCATCATAAATGTTTCGGAGAATGATTATCTCCTGTTATATTATACCCGTGTTCTTAATGTTTGCGAGTACATTCAAACATACTCACTGGCTTGTCCCTGGCTATTGTCTTGGCCAGATTTTCGCGCATGGAGATAAGCATCGCGGTGACAGCCTCGGAACCTACATATTGACGATAGCAGCCTCGCGAGGATAGGAGTTATCCTGATCAGCTGTTCTTGTGGGAAATTGAGTCCCATAGACGCAGATGTATCCAACCGCTTCCGCCCTCAACCATTAGAAACCAAATGTACACTCCTAGGCCACAATGGTCTTGTACTACATATTTTTGTACCTTGCTTGGAATTCTTGTATCAAGTTGGTGTCTCATCAGCTAACAGTAATCCTGGGGCTGGTGAGCACAAAGGCCATTTTTCTGGGAAATTATTATCCCAAAAATCCGGTCGTGACAGACTTGGTATCAGAGCCAGGCTGACCATTGGCTAATCCTATCTTAGCCAGGTCAATAAACCTAGGTTAACCAAACCACCAGACCTTAGCCTAACCCCGGTCAAGCTTCTCGCGTAAGATAGCTCCACAGTGACCCGACGCCTTTCGGCGGACGGTGCCCAACCTATCAGCCTAGCCCGTCGATCATGCGCCAGTGACTGACACCCAACCCGTCTCTATCGCAAGCGTGCGGAGGAAGACTCCGTCCCCTTTTCCCTATAAAAAGGGCACGCTAGCCACAGCACAGCACAGCCTCCTCCCCCAAAACCAAGCCACGATGCCTGGCCCCATTGTTCACAATGAGACCACCGCAACCAACCTTGGAGGTTTTGTGACCGTGCTCGCAAACCTCACCCGCCGTGCCTATGCGTTAGAAGAGCCTCCTGAGTATGTTGTGTACGAGGGACCCATGTACGGTGAGAGCCGTCAGTACTGGGCCACTGTGCACATCTACGGTAGGGGTCTGTCGCCCGAACGCCCCTACAGGTTCACTGGAAGGACAACTTCCTTTGAGCCACAGGCCATCCAACTGGCAGCCCGAGAAGCTATAGTTCAACTCCGGCACTTGTCGCCCAGAGTTAACTGTCGCTCGTTCTACTACTACCCCAGCCGTGACGGGTATGGTAGACTGCCCCAGGTTGCCAACGGAGACCACGAGACAGATCTTGCGCTGTTACATCTGGTGCGCTATGTAAGCGCACTAGAGCAACTGTTCGATCAGGTCACCCTTGATCTGATCGCAGCTCATGGAGAACTGGTTCGCCGAGCCCCGGCGAGAAGGGACGTGGAGCCCGACACCGACAACCCAGTCGTGCTGTTCGGACACCCGATCGATCCCTTGAGGTCTGTGCCAGCCATCAACCAGAGTGCTTTGGTGACCCCAGAAGCACTTCGTCGCCTTTTGGGAACCCATTCCAACGGGATTGTGGCCAACAACCCCAGGACAAGAATCGCAGACTCCCGAGGACAATGCCTCGGGAGCCCCAGGCGGCATCAGCACCTCGGCACTAGGGCGACCGGCCTCGGGCGGTGCACGCCTCCCTGCATCCACACTCGGGGTGAGCTCGACGCCAGCAGCGAAGAGGTGAACCACGTTGACGGGATTCTCGCGGGGCCCCACCGGGCCGTCTGGACACAGCCCCCACTCGTCAAAGGAAGGCATGTGCTCCACGAATTCCTCCTTGTTCGAGCAACAGTACAGCAGACAACTCTTCCCAGGCATATCGTCCGACAACGGAACGCCCGCCAAGACCCCAAGCACCATCTGTCGCGTCTCAAGGGGGAGCCCAGACTCCTGAAGCCTCATATGGTCCTTGCTGTTGAGCAAGGCCCACATCGGCCGAGAATGGCGCTGAAGCGGAGCGACTCAGCGTCGGACAAACTCCTTCACCACCATAGGCGCAGTCACACCACAATCTTTCAGCCTCTTCAGCCTGAGCCAGACGGGGACAATGGGGACAAGGCAAGGGCTCACGAGCTTCTCGTGGCCCCAACCGGAGTTGGGGATGGTAGGCGCCGACGAAGGATGGAGCAGAGGGCTGAGCACTCCGACATCAACAAATACCCACCATGTTCGAAACTCGCTCATGGATGGGGGAAGCTCAAAGTCGATCCCCGCGCCTGCCGTCGCAGCCACAGCCTGGAAGCTCAGGCACCCCGAGCTCTGCCGGGGGTCAAGCAGATGCAACGAGAAGAAGTGGCGAAGAAGGGCCACGGAAGGGGCAATGCCCACCATGGCCTCACACACAAAGGCGAAGACGGCAAGAAGGGTCACGGATTGGGGGTCAAGATGCAGCATGTGGATCTGATAGTGTTCAAGCACTGCGTTGAAGAAGGCGGAGAAAGGAGGGACCAGGCCGGCCCAAAGGGCGTCGATGAAGAACGGGACCTCGGTGGCTACCCGGTCAATGCGAGCATGAGACGCAGGCCAGGCCACCATCTCTCCCCACTCATTGCAACTGGAGGCGAGCATGGGGCGCACCTTGCCCATGGCCTCATCGTTGAGCACCAGCGATTGGCCAACCGCGGGCTCGACGGCCGGAGGCGCGATGGTCAAAGACAGAGGCTTCTTCCCCTTATCCGCTTGTTTCGGCGCCATGGCGATGGAGTGAGCAGGGCTCAGGTCAGATTGGAAGGAGGAGTGGAGTCCCGGGGAAGCAGAGGAATTGGGGGAGTATGGCGCAGGCGATGGAAAAATAACTGTGTAGGTTGCGGTGGCCGCATAGCCAGGCGGATTGCAAGGCAGTGTGGGGAAGTGGAGACGCCCACGTCCAATCAACCGCCACGCGTTGACCAAGGCCACAGGCTATTGGGGCCCGCGACGCTCCGTACTTGACCTTTGGCTTCGCCCCGAAGCCAAGCCCGAGCGCGCCTTGGGCCCGGGGGCTACTGTCGGCGTTCTGGGAATGGGGGTCCCCAGACTTGCCTGCCTGCGGCCCATGGCGTGGCTCTGCGAGCGGGCCCGTATGGCTCATCTTCACCAACAAGCACTCAAGACCCTCGCGAGGGGCCAAGCCTCGCGAGGCGGACGACACAAGACCTCCTCGGGAGCGGCCGCACCAGGTTGGCTCGCGAGGGGCGGAGAGATCAAGGCAAGGCAAACCTCGTGAGGTTCTCGTGACGTGAGCCATGACAATGGAGACCAGGCGGGCGCCAGCGCGCGCAGTGTCCTTGTTTCCTCTTTGGTGCTAAGGAGGCAAGCGCAGGCGCGGAGTACCGAGGCGTCAAGCAAAGGTTTCCATATTGGTGCAACGAGACCAAGACCAGCAGGACGGCAAGACGGAGGTCACCATGGAGCCCAAGGAAGCGTCACCACTAGAGCCTTTTGCAGGCAAAGACTGCTTTTGTCAGGAGAAGCTGTACTAGTTGCCCCCTTCAAATTGGCTGTTGTTGGCTCCCTTCCCGCTCGATATTTGGGGAGAGGACTAGGGCCTCTATAAATAGGATTAGCCACCACAGTAGGAGGCAACTGGTCTCGAACTCATTCAGTTCATCCTCACACCCACCAAGCACAAAACACCTCAGGAGGCTATTCTTTCCCTTGTACTGTTCATCCTCAGCCCAAGAGGCAATCCACCACCACCACACTGGAGTAGGGTATTGCACCACAATGGTGGCCCGAACCAGTATAAATGTTGTGCCCTTTGTGTTGCGAGTTCGTCGAGTTAGCCCTAGAGATCTTAGCGAAGCTAGGACGTGGATTGGTAGGGGGAGATCTTCGTGCGCATCCCAGTGTTCGAACCTAGAGGGTTTTGCCAGAACCCGAGATCCGACATCAGCGTTGCTCCCGAGCTGCTGACCTAGTGCGATGTGCATCAGCCGTTGAAAGGTCGCGCCCGCGTTGCGCAGCCCGAACGGCATGCAAATGTAGCAGTATACCCCTCACGGGGTCAGGAAGGCCGTCTTCTCGACGTCTTCTACCGCCATCTTGATCTGGTGGTAGCCTGAGAACGCATCTAGGAAGCACAGCAGGTCACACTCGGTGGTGGAGTCGACGATTTGGTCGATGCATGGAAGCGGGAACGGATCTTGGGGGCAGGCCTTGTTGAGGTTGGTGAAGTTGACACGGCGCTCCTTTCCGCCTTTCTTGGGCACAACGACGGGGTTTGCCAACCATTCAGGGTACCGGACCCCGCGAATGACGCCTGCTGCCTCCAGCTTGCGGGTTTCTTAAACGATGAAGGACTGCTTCTCCGTGGACTGCCGCCGCGCCCTCTGCTTCACAGGGCGTACATTGGGGCATACCTTCAAGTGATGCTCAATCACTCCTCTTGGGACCCCTACGAGCTGATCGGGTTCCCAGGCGAATACTTCCTTGTTTGCGCGCAAGAACTTCACCAGTGCCTCCTCTTGGTCGGGGTCGAGGTTGGCGCCTATGGTGAAGGTGGCCCCTGAGGACCCGTTTTCCTCCACCGGCACCTGCTTGGTTTCTGCCCGGTCCTGGGTGAACAACTGCTTCTTCTTGGTTGGTGCGTCCGCCTTAACTCCGGAGGTGCCCATGTCGGCCGGTTGCGCCGCCGCGGCGGTCTTGACGGCAAGCTTGAGTGCCACGAGAGCCTCCTTGGTATCCCCCACTATGGTGAGGACGTCCTTGCTCCCAGGCATCTTCATGAGGTTGTAGGCCGGATGGGTCGCTGCCATGAACTGAGCTAGAGCCGGGTACCCGAGAATAGCGTTGTACGGGAGACTGATGTGGGCAATGTCGAAGTCGATCAGCTCAGTGCGGTAGTTGTTGCGGGTGCCGATGGTCACGGGAAGACGGATGTGCCCACGGGGGCTGGAGGAGCCGCCTCCGACGTCGGAGAAGGGCTTGCTTGGGCGGAGCCGCTCGAGTGGTACGTGAAGGAGGCTGAAGGCCTCCACCGAGAGCATGTTGAGGCCAGCACCGCCGTCGATGAGGGTCTTGGTGACGGCTACGTGGCAGATGGTGGGCATGCACAGCATAGGGAGCACACCCGAGCCAACGGTGGTGACAGGGTGATCTTCCGAGTCGAAGGTCAGGTCGGCCTTGGGCGCCACCCAACCCGGGGGAGCTCCCTGCCGCGCGGAAGCGGTGCTGATCTAGCGAAAGAACGGTTTGGCGTGGCGGTCCGAGGGTGGCTCTTGCGAGCCGCCGAGGAGGGCCGCGGCCGCGTGGGGCACCGGTGCCGCGAAGCGCGCGGCGAAGAGGCCGCGCAGCTCCTCCCAAGATGCCACCGTGGATCTGGGGAGGTTGAGCAGCCAGGCGGGCGGCACGCCAGTGAGGGCCATGGGAAGCCAGTTGGCCATGACCTTGTCGTCGCCCCCTGCCTTAAGGACAGCCTCCTCGTACGCCAGTAGGAAAGCCACCGGGTCCGCCGCACCGTCGTAGCACGGTGGCATCTCCGGCTTGAACTTGGGCGGCCACTACACCTGCCGTAAGGCGGGGGCCAAGGCTCGGAGCCCCTGGCCCCGCCACTGGCACCAGTCGTCGGAGTCGGAAGTGCGGCGCCTGCCATGGGGGCGAAGCATGGTGATGGCGGAGTGCAGATTGACGGAAGGAAAGCTCCGGCGCACCCCTACCTAGCGCGCCAAATGTCGGATTTCTGGTTCCGGCAAAACCCTCGAGGTTCGAACACTAGGGTGCGCGCGAAGATTTCCCCCTACCTAATCATGCCCTCAGCCTCACCGCGATCTCAAAGCCTAGCTCGACGAACCCGCAACATAAGAGAAACAAGATTTATACTGGTTCGGGCCACCGTTGTGGTGTAATACCCTACTCCAGTGTGGAGTGGTGGATTGCCTCTTCGGCTAAGGATGAGCAGTACAAGGGGAAGAACAGCCTCCTGAGGAGAGGTGTTCTTGTGCTTGGTGGGTGTGAGGATGGAGTGGATCCAGTCCAAGATGAGTTCAGGCCGAGTTCCCTCCCTTTTATGGTGGTGGCTAGTCCTATTTATAGAGGCCTGGTCCTCTCCCCAAATATTGAGCGGGAAGGGAGCCAACAACGGCCAAATTCTAAGGGAGACAACTAGTACAAGCTATCCTGACTAAAGGTGGTCTTCGCCTGCCAAAGGCTCTGGTGGTGACGCCGTCTTAGGCTCCACGGCGACCTCCATCTTGCCGTCCTGCTGGTCTCGGTCTCGTTGCACCGATATGGAAACCTTTGCCCGACGCCTCGGTAATCCTCGCCTGTGCTTGCCTCCGTAGCACCAAAGAGGAAAGGAGGACACTGTGCGCGCTGGTGCCCGCCTGGCCTTGGTCGTCATGGCTTACGTCATTGGAACCTCGCGAGGTTTTCCTTGCCTTGATCTCCCCACCCCTCGCGAGCCAGCTTGGTGAGGCTGCCCCCGAGGAGGTCTTGTGTCGTCCGCCTCGCGAGGCTTGGTCCCTCGCGAGGGTCTTGAGCGTTTGCTGGTGAAGACGGGCCGTACTGGGCCGTGGGTGGAGCCACGCCGTGGGCCGCAGGCAGGCAAGACTGGGGACCCCAGTTCCCAGAACGCCGACACCTTCCACGCCAAGGAGAGTCCCATCCGGACACGGGAGAGAGTCTTCAGTCTTGTATCTTCACATCCCATTAGTCCGGCCCATGTCCAACAGGCCGGACGCCCGAGGACCCCTTAGTCCAGGACTCCCTCAGTAGCCCCTGAACCAGGCTTCAATGACAAGGTGTCCCGCGTGCAGATTGTCTTCGGCATTGCAAGGCAGGTTCCCTCCTCTGAATACTCCAAAATAGTCTTCGGACGCAACGAATGTATCCGGATCTGCAACACAAGTACTACACACTCAACCGCAGAGAGTATAATGTTTCACGAGTCCAATCCGCTGACAACCTTTTGTAATGTGACATCACATCTTCCCGGTCATTATTTCAAACTGTTTTCTTCTGCCGCTCCATGTTTCGAGAAGCGGTTTTCATTGGCACGTCTTGTCAAAGCAGAGATCTTGTCCCCCTATTGCGGGATTCCCAACAATACGGGCGTGGGTAAACCAACCGTGCCGTTTGCACAACCCTTGGGAACAGGCGAGTGGGGAGGCGCTTGATATTCACTGCCTTTATAAGGAGATAAGGATTCCCTTTTCTTCACCCAGGCCTTCTCTCTTCCTCTGCCCTTCCATTCTCGAGCCTCAGCGCCCAAGTCCTCATCTTCTCCGCCTCAAGAAAGCCCTCCACCATGTCCGGATCTGGAGGGCAAGGCAAGTGGATGGCCTCCTCCGTCAAGGAGAAGGACATCACCGAGCTTCAGGCGGCCGGATATCTCGCGAAAGAAATCGCTCACCGGCTTCCGGCCAAGGGGCAAGTCGTCCCCACACCGAAGCCCAATGAGAGGGTGGTGTTCATCCCTCATTTCGTCCGCGGGTTAGGGTTTCTACTCCACCCTTTCATCCGCGGACTGATGTTCTATTACAGGCTAGATTTCCATGATCTAGCCCCGAACTCCTTCCTCAACATCTCGACATTTATTGTCATGTGCGAGCCCTTCCTCCGCATTCCTCCCCACTTCGTACTATGGCTCAAGATCTTCAACGTAAGCCGAAGGTGGTGGATGGCCAGCACGCGGAGTGCGGAGGTGCCATGGTGAGCAAGATGCCCAATGTCACATGGTCCAAAGGTACCTTCATGGAGACTGTCAAGGAGTGGCAGAAGCTGTGGTTTTATATCGTAGAGCCTCGCAACGCCACGTGGGATGTGGCTCCCGAATTCAATTCCGGTGCCCCAATGCGGCTCACCTCCTGGCTAAAGAAGGGCCTGGACTGGTCTTCGTCAGACGAGCTAATAGCGCTGCAAACGCGCATTCAGAGCATGGTGGACAAGAACGTCAAGCTCGTCAATGTGATCCAGGTGATGCTAGTTCGTCGGATCCTTCCATGCCAAAGCCGGACTTGCCATTTATGGGAGTTCGATCCGGCCAAGCACCAGACTCTGCAGCAGTTCTTCGGAACTACGCATGAGGACATCTGGAAGGTGCTCTTCACCGGCAAGGAGACGCCGCCAGCGACGACCGAGGACCGCGGGCATGCCCTAACCCGTCCTGCCAGTCCGGTAAGTTTTTCCCGTTTTAAGATGCATCCTCTACTTGCTTGTTCAAGGAAGATGTCTAAAACTTCACCTTTTATTTTTTTCAGGCATGGACAGAGAAGGAGGAGCGGATTCGATGTCCGGCTCCGTTGCCCGAGGAACCAGTCATCCCGCTCCTGGCGAAGATGCTGGTTCTGGCGCCCTACAAGGCACCGGAGAAGAAGGCCAAGGGGGTCTGGAGTGGCCCCGCCGCAAGGGAGCTTCGGACGTGTCGTCCGAAGACAAGACTCACTCCTCTGTTGCCGAAGACGACGATGAGGAGGAGGAAGAAAGCAGCTCTCCCCCAGATGGGGGAAGGAAGAAGAGGGCGGCCTCCACAAATCTGGAGGTAGAGGCACCCAAGAGGGGGAAGAGCCCCCTTGCGGATAACCCCGCGTGGGACGTCGACAACAGCCCAGAGCGACCCCCCCGAAGTAAGCCCCTGGCCGCATCGTAAGTACTAAAGATCTGTACACGTCCGTGTATCCGGCCCCTCCTCTTCATGATATTGACATGTTCCATTACACTATTGCAGTCTGGCCCACGACAGCTCCCTGCGATCCTCATCAAGAGGTTCGTTGGTTTCAAGGGTGATGGCCAGCGAGTCACTGTCGGCCGCTCACTCTCCCAAGGCCAAGGGTGACGATGAGGTGCTGTCCCAGAGGACCTTCCCAGGCCAGGGAGAGGTTCAGGAGGCTGTCAGGGTGGCGCCAGAGGGCGAAACCTCGTCCACCGGACACATGGGGGAGCCGATCCCCATGGGGACTGGTGATGGGGGCCATGTTCAGTTTGGCCCCCAGCCGAAGACGGTTCCGGAGACCTACACGGCTCCGGAATCTGGCGTGCAGCCTCCTTCGAGAGAAGGAGGTGTGCCTATTCCACCGGTGACCTCTGTCCAACCAGAGGCACCGGATAATCAGCTGGAAGCGCTACGCGGCGCTTCCATTGTGGATGAACACCATATCCTTATGGGTACGGTGATTGACAGGGTTCAGTCTGTCAAGAGCGGACTAACCGAGGCCTGCAGCAGCCTGCTGGCAGGTTTTGAGGTAAGCAACGCAAAAGAGAAAATCCCAATATAGACAGTAGCCCCTGAGACACTTTCCGGTGTTCGGAAAGAAAGGCCGGACAGAGGATCAATTCATTTTTGCATGAAACTAACTAAATGTGTCTTATATGAGTAAGCAGGCATCATTGCTGGCCGCGACCTCACACACTGCCAAAGTCTCCGGACTAAAGCAGAGGCCGGAGCGGGCCGAGGAAGAGCTCGGCCAAGCGAGGAAGCAGCTAGAAGACAAGCAAGGTATGTAATGACTCGCTGTATATTTGGAAAGAATAAATGATGTGTATTGACCGTAGTGTCATGGTATTTGTAGGAGCGGCGACCGAGGTCGAGGTCCTTAAAAAGGCCCTGGCCGAAGCCGAGGAGAAAGCTGCCAAGGAACAAGCCGCTCGTAAGAAGCTCAAGGCCAAGCTTAACGAGGTCCAACAAGAGCTCCAGGACGCTATGAAAACATGTGAGACCTTGGAGTGCGATGTTTCGACTCGAGAGACCGAACTCGCCAAGGCTCGCCAAAGCGCGGAAGAGGCCCGGGTTGAAGCCCAGGGCGCCCTCCAGGAGATCCAGGAGGCCAAGAAAATCGCGGCGGGTAAGGCGTTTAGTATGCAAAGCAAGTATGTTAAGAAGAAGTATTTCTTACTAACCCAGATTCGGAGTTCTCCACGGGCATTTGCGGATCTGCCGCGCTATGTATCTGACGTTGCGGAGTCCTTCCGATCCGAAGAAGGGAGCTCAACGGAGAAGCTGTTCTGGTCGCAATATCTTGCGCCAGAACATCCAGTGCCCTTTAGCGATCAGCTAAAATAGCTGGTCGAGCTGCATAGGGTGGCCGAGTTAGCCATGAATGATTTGATAATCCGGCTGTGGCCTGCTGGAGCTATACCCAGCAGCTACTTCGGTCTCGTGAAGCGGCTGGTAGATGCCTGCCCTCGGCTGGACATTGTCAAGCAGTCGGCATGCATCGAGGGCGCGCGCATGGCCTTCTCCCGCGTCAAGGTGTGGTGGGCGAAGATGGATGCCGTCAAGCTTGTGACTGAGGGGCCGCCCGAAGGCAAGGAGCACCAAACGCCCGAGCGGTATTCTGAAGACGTCCTGGAGGGGTCTCACATTGTGGCGACGCAATGTGCGCAAGACATTATCTTTGAATGAATATATTCATGTTGTCTCTGCCTTGTATGATGAAAGAAAGTTGTTATGTAATATAATGTTTGTTTTTTTAAAAAAAATTACCTCCTGTGCGGCCGTTTTGTATGAAATCTGAGAGTTGGCCAGTCGTCGGCTTCTGCCCCCACGTAGGTAGTACGGGGGTGTTTGGGATGGAATCTAAACACTCTTGATCCAATTGTTTGGTCCTTGGAGGAGGTGTTTAGCGCAACGAACCAGGAAATCAGACTATGCGGCTTGAACACCCTCACTTAGCCATAGGAGTTTGACAATAAAAAATTTAGGCGTAGCCCCTAGTATCTGAACTAGGATGCTGTAAACAACTGATCGGGCAAGTACCAATCCCTCGCGTAATGCGGAAAAAATCTCTAACGATTTGAGACCTCCGAAGAGCTGACTGGCTCTCGCCGCACCATGACAGTCAGTTTTCGGCTTTCTCTACTGAGGTGCTCATCCGGGTAAACCAGGGCACAATCGCAGTAGTTCTCCCTTTACTACCCTAGCCGATATAGCGGAATGTAAGGTAGTAAGCACAGGAGCCGGGCAACCCAACTATTGACCAAAGACATGATTCGGAGCCGATGCATATAGTGCTAAATTCGGGGTGCCGAACTATACTATAACAAGTGTTCGGACTTTGCTACCGTATTGCGGGGCGCTATGAAGCCCCTGGCAAATTGAAACGTACCAAAGTGTATGGGTGCTATTTGATAAAGTTATCAAAAAAAGGAAAGTAATAAAGGGTAGTAAGCTAGAGCCGTAGAATTTGGGCCGCAAACTGTTTCCATTATAATTTGGTAATACGTCCAAGCGCATTCATACAAATAGTGCGATAAGCAAAAGGCTATTTAGTATGCCACAACCAAGGGAGAGCTGCATGTGGGTCCTGAAAACAGGTAGAGTGATCGTTAAAGAGACCACCTAGAAATGCCCCTATATGTCCATGCTTACCGCCGTCTTGGTGCATTTATCCTTCGAAAGGACCTGTGATCAGGCCATCAAGGAAGGCCTGTAAAAAAGAAACCTGAAAAGGAGAAAAAGGAAACAGTGAAAGTATGTGTGTCCGGGGGCGGTCGAGCCGTATTGTGGATCACAAGCTAGTTATGCCTCCGTTTATGCCCATGGTATTTTAAGTGCGTAGTTATGTACGCGCGGCACGAGTGCCGCCACTTGATTGGGGCTGGGACGGAGGCCGAATTGCTAGTCGAGCTCTTGACAAGCCGAGCTGCCCTGCTGCAGAATTGTCCGGACTCTCTTGACAGTGTCCGGGAGCTCGGCCGCTGAATTAAGGTTCTGCTTGAAAAGGTCGCTCTGTACTTCTGCTGCTAAGGCAGCTGTGTGCTCCTTGGTGCGGAGGGAGCGTTTCGTGTTTCCATTAATTGTTATGACGTCGTGTGGTCCGGGCATCTTGAGCTTGAGATAAGCATAGTGTGGCACCGCGTTGAATCGAGCAAATGCGGTTCGTCCAAGCAGTGTGTGATAGCCGCTGTGAAAGGGGACGATATCGAAGATTAACTCTTCGCTTCGGAAGTTGTCCGGAGATCCGAAGACAACCTCTAGTGTGATTGAGCCCGTGCAGTGGGCCTCTACACCTGGTATGACTCCTTTAAAGGTAGTCTTTCTGGGCTTGATCCGTGATGGATTAATGCTCATTTTACGCACTGTATCCTGATAGAGCAGGTTCAGGCTGCTGCCGCCGTCCATTAGGACTCGCGTCAGGTGGAATCCATCAATTATTGGGTCAAGGACCAATGCGGCTGAGCCGCCATGACGGATACTGGTCGGATGATCCCGGCGATCGAAGGTGATCGGACAGGAAGACCATGGATTGAATTTTGGGGTGACCGGCTCCATCGCATAGACGCCCCTTAGTGCGCGCTTGCGTTCCCTCTTAGGGGTGTGGGTAGCGTATATCATGTTCACCGTTTTGACCTGAGGGGGAGACTTCTTCTGTCCCCCTGTGTTCGGTGGCCGAGGCTCCTCGTCATTGTCCTCGCTTTGCGACCCCTTCTCCTTGTTCTCAGCATTTAACTTGCCGGCCTGTTTGAAAACCCAACAATCTCTGTTGGTGTGGTTGGCTGGTTTTTCTGGGGTGCCATGTATCTGGCACGGACGTTCGAGTATGCGGTCCAGGCTGGATGAGCCCGAATTGTTCTTATTGTATGGCTTCTTCCGCTGACCGGACTTGGAGCCACTGAAAACCGGCGTTGACCGCAGTGTCATCGGCATGGTTGCCATTGTTTTGACGCTTATGTCTATTGCGTCGAGGCTTGCCATTGCTATCCTTGGCTTCAGGGGTGCCAGGTTCGCTTGCGTTATTATTGCAACGGGCTAGCCAACTATCTTCGCCCGCACAGAAGCGGGTCATAAGTGCCGTAAGGGCTGCCATGGACTTCAGCTTTTCCTGCCCGAGATGTCGGGCGAGCCACTCGTCGCGGATGCTATGTTTAAAGGCCGCTAGGGCTTCGGCATCCGGACAGTCGATGATCTGGTTCTTTTTAGTTAAGAACCTAGTCCAGAATTTCTTGGCTGACTCTCCGGCCTGTTGGACTATATGACTTAAGTTATCTGCATCTGGAGGTCGGACGTATGTTCCTTGGAAGTTGTCAAGGAAGGCTTCTTCCAAGTCTTCCCAGCTTCCAATGGAGTTTTCAGGCAGACTGTTCAACCAGTACCGAGCTGGTCCTTTGAGTTTTAGTGGGAGATATTTGATGGCGTGGACATCATCACCACGGGCCATATGAATATGGAGAAGAAAATCCTCAATCCATACCATGGGGTCCGTTGTTCCATCATAGATTCGATGTTTACGGGTTTAAACCCTTCCAGGAATTCATGGTCCATTACTTCGTCAGTGAAGCAAAGAGGGTGTGCGGTGCCTCTATATCGGGCCACATCGCGATGTATCTCCGATGGAGTCCGTCTGCGGTTTTCGGCCCGGGCGTGACTAGGCTTGTCACATCCGAATGGGTAGCCGTCGTCACGTGTCGGGGCACGTCCTCGCGATCCGTAGATCGATCTAGTATGTCCTGCTCTATTGTCCAGTTTCTGCCGCAGGTCGTAGGTATGTCCCCGAGTTGTTTTATCTTTGCCTTTACGATGAGGTGGAGTGGGCTGGTGTTCGGCTTGAGTTGCCGCTTTGTCCCGACCGCGTAGTGGTCGGTCAGCCGCATTGCGCGATGATGGTACGGGCTCCAGTGCCTCATCGTCGAACTGAGGTAGCAATTTATGCTTCGGGTAGGTTTTGGCTGGGCGCTTGAGGTCGTATTCCTCGGCTGCCAGGACATCAGTCCATCTATCGTTTAGCAGATCTTGATCAGCTTGAAGCTGCTTCTTTTCAGGCTCCTTGCAGTGGCTATTAGCTGGCGCTTAAAGCGCTCCTGCTCGAGAGGTTCCTCAGGCACGATAAAATCCTCGTTGCCGAGGCTCGCCTCCTCCTCGGAGAGCGGAAGATAATTACTGCCTCTGACTCTTTGTTTATGGCCTGTTCCTCAGGGCTAACTTGCCCATCTTCCCGTTCTTCTTGTTCGGAAGTTGCTTCAACGGGGTCTTCATTATCTTCGGCACCGTCCGGAGTGTTATCTTCTCCTGTGCTGGTGTTACTATCTTTGCTGCGGCATGATTTTGAGCGGCGCCGTTGACGCCGGCGCTTTGGTGGTATCTCGGGAGGTTTATCCTCAACTGGATCCTTCTTGTTGTCGCCCTTGTTCTCTTCAGGTGTGTCCACCATGTATACGTCATACGAGGAGGTGGCCATCCAACATCCGATAAACGGCGGGCTTTGGGCCTCCTCTTCTCCGGCATCGTCGTCCATACTGTCGATGTCTTTGGAGCCGTAATCGAGCATGTCAGTTAGGTCCTCGACAGTGGCTATGAAGTGGTCGGTGGGTGGGAAGAAAAATTCTCCGTCATCAGCCTCCAGTTTGAACCGGATAGTGTTCGGCTATGAGCCCCCCGCTAAGGATAGTGCTCTTAACGAGTTTAACACGTCGCCCAAAGGCGAGTGCCGAAAAATGTCCGCGGAGCTTAATTCAACGATCGATGACTGATCGAGCTCGACACTTGTGGACGCACATGGTTCGGAGCTTGTAGCCGGAAACGAGTCTGCGGCTGCGGTGACACAGATTCCACTCGAGGCTAGGTCTGTGCGCGGCTCTGCGCCGCTGGGACTGCTGCATCCGTGGCGGGGTTGAGCTTCCTGTCTTCGGATGGCGCGATCTGCTCTGGATCTAAGGCCAGAGCGGTTACAGGTGCTATTTCCTGGGTATGGTCTGATGACAGATTTAGGTCATGTTCATCGTGGTGGTGGGGAGCGGCTGCCGGGGTCTCGAATCCGTCGAAGATCAGTCTTCGCGGATATCCGCGACGTAGTTCAAGCTCTCGAATCTGACCTGACGGCCAGGGGCGTAGCTATCGATCTGCTCCAGATGGCCAAGCGAGTTGGCCCGCAGTGCGAAGCCGCCGAACACAAAGATCTATCCGGGGAGGAAGACTTCTCCTTGGACAGCATCATTACAAATGATTGAAGGAGCCATCAAAACCTTTCGACGACGGCATAGTGGAACTCTCAATGAAGGCACCAATGTCGGTGTCAAAACCGGCGGATCTCGGGTAGGGGGTCCCGAACTGTGTGTCTAAGGTCGATGGTAATAGGAGACGGGGGACACAATGTATACCCAGGTTCGGGCCCTCTCTATGGAGGTAATACCCTACTTCCTGCTTGATTGATATTGATGAAGATGAGTATTCCAAGAGTTGATCTACCTCGAGATCGTAACGGCTAAAACCCTAGAAGTCTAGCCTGTCTGACTATAATTGTGTATCCTCTATGGACTAAACCCTCCGGTTTATATAGACACCAGAGGGGACTAGGGTTGTACAAAGTCGGTTACAGGGAAGGAATCTTCGTATCCGGACGCCCAGCTTGCCTTCCACGCCAAGGAGAGTCCCATCCGGACACGGGAGAGAGTCTTCGATCTCGTATCTTCATAGCCCATTACTCCGCCCATGTCCAACAGGCCGGACGCCCGAGGACCCT
This sequence comes from Triticum aestivum, assembly GCF_018294505.1. NCBI lineage: Eukaryota > Viridiplantae > Streptophyta > Magnoliopsida > Poales > Poaceae > Triticum > Triticum aestivum. Next base: position 392,280,722 of record NC_057814.1, on the reverse strand, counting down.
TAGTCTAGGAGTCCCTCAATGGGTCTGACTAGACGTCGGGCACCCCGTCGCCAGGCGACGTTGGTAGCACCACCATCTGCACCTGGCCTTCTCCCTGGCAGAGCGATTTGCCGGGGGGTAGTTCTTGGCGGTGGCTCCTCAAGCCAGCTCCTTGAAGTTCTCGGGGCTGTCGCTTCTGGCGACTGGTGTTGGAAGGCCGGAGAAGACGAAGAAGGCGGGTGGCGGGCCGTCAAGTCGGAGTACGATGGCATCGACGCCTTCGTCGCGTATTGCCGGCACGCTGCCTCATCTTTCGGCTTCTCCCCCGGCACCGTCATCACCAGCCTTCTTCTGGACGGCTGCCGGGATGTTCTCTTGGTGTCTTCTGCCGCGTGTACCTTGCCTAGGCACTCCTTTTGCCCTCCCGCTATCTTGATCCGCTTCCTGAGGAGAGGGACAAGAAAGGGATTACGAGCATCTTATCGTTTTTCTTAGATCTTAAGCCCGTGGGCACTTGTCGAATTTAAACTCTGTAACCCCTAGCTTATGCTTACATTCCGTATGAATTGTACTTGTTTATTAACGTATTAATGAAAAAAAGGGTTTTTCTCAGGTTCTTTTGTGCGTGAGCGAGGCTCACACCAAGGAGCGAGTCCTTGTCATCTTCTTGAGTAAACAACGCCACCCGGAAACAGGCCTTGTCGTCCTCCCGCTTCATAGGTTGGGGCAAAGTAGGATTAGGCCCTTCGTTCGTCCCCCTTCCACCGCAACTACGACCAAATCCCAGCCCAAAAGGGGTGTTGGGCATAGGAAGGAGGGAGCACGGTGGCCTGGGATTCAGCGAAGTTTCATACGCTCAAGTTTCATACGGAAGTACGTAGTGGGAAAAAAGGCTTATCTAGATCTGCTTCCCCCGGCAGCCTTGGTGTGCCGGGGTCAGGGTGTCAGTTCGTCTCCTTTCCTCCAAAGGGTTCCGCTGAAGTGCCCATGCGTCCTGCGAACAAAAAAGGACTGGAAGGGGCAAAAAGGCATGCTCGACCTCTATGCTAGGCATTAGTTGCCACTAAGCACTATCAACCCTACCAGAGAGAAGCTCAATCTAACATGCATGCTAATTCTAAGGGCGCCAGCGCTTCGTTTATTCATCTGTCGCTCAGGGTCTGCGCCTGGCTTTGTACAAAGGGTCACATGCCTTGCCGTCAAGGCTTGTACAAAAGGCGGTCTGCCGGGGGGCCCGGCAACTGCGCCTCATGGGTAGAACTTGCGAAGATGTTCGATGTTCCAGGAGTTGCTCACCGGGATACCATCTTCGGTCTCCAGGCGGACTGCACCGGGCCTGGTGACCCGTATTACCTGATAAGGGCCTTCCCACTTTGGCGTCAACTTGCTGGAATTCTTGGCCGACTGAACGCGCCGAAGAACAAGGTCGCCTTCCTCAAAGCTTCGGGCATGAACCTTGCGGCTATGGTAGCGGCGCAGGGCTTGCTGGTAGCGCGTAGCTCGTACAGCAGCCTGACGACTATCTTCCTCAAGGAGCATGGCGTCATCTTGCCGCAATTGCTCTTGCTCAAGTTCATCATAAGCGAGCACTCGAGGTGACCCGTATGTGAGTTCCGTGGGGAGAACTGCTTCTGCCCCGTACACGAGGGAGAAGGGTGTCTGGCGGGTGGCTCGATTTGGCATTGTTCTGATTGACCAAAGAACCGCCGGCAACTCGTCAATCCAGCGTCTTCCGCACTTGTGTAGCCTATCAAAATTCCTCGTCCTGAGGCCCCGTAGCACTTTGGCATTTGCCCTTTCTGCCTGGCCGGTGCTTCGTGGATGTGCAACAGAAGCAAAACATATCTTGCTGCCGAGGTCTTGGACGTATCGCATGAAGGTGCGGCTTGTGAACTGCGTGCCGTTGTCGGTGATGACTCTGTTTGGCACACCAAAGCAGCAAAATAGTCCTTTGAAGAACTTGACGGCTGATTGTGATGTCACCTTTCTCACTTCTTCCACTTCGGGACACTTTGTGAACTTGTCGATTGCAACGTACAAGTACTCAAAGCCCCCACAGCACGGGGGAAGGGGCCCAGTATGTCGAGCCCCCAGACCGAAAATGGCCAGGAAAGAGGTATTGTCTGAAGAGCTTGAGCTGGTTGATGGAGTTTGTTCAAATGGAACTGACACGCTTCACACATGGTTACTAGTGCAGTTGCATCCTGGAGAGCAGTGCGCCAACCTTGCCGAAATACCTTGCCGGCAAGGGCTCTTGATCCTATGTGAGAGCCACATATGCCTCCATGTATCTCTGCCAATAGCTCTAGTCCGTCCTCCCAGGGAATGCACTTCAATTTCACATCGTTCGGTCTTTTTCGGTACAGGACGTCGTCCACAAACTGGTACATGGCAGACCGACGGGCTACTTTCTCCGCTTCTTCCTGTTCCTCAGGGAGTTCCCCTATTTGGAGGAACTGAACGGTGTGTCGCGCCCATGCCGGTGCCTGAGGCTCGACGGCAAGGACTAGAGGTGTGTCTTCTACCGTGGGAGCGGTTGTCTCTACGGCAGGGGCTTGAGGCCCTGCCGGAGCCTGTCGTTCCCCGACAAGCTTGGCGTCCCCGGCAACATTCTTGTTGGCGGCTTCTGGGAGCTCGGTGGGAAAGTACTTACCAGGGCCTGATTTTCTTTGCTTATTCTATCCTGCCGACGGTTCAACGGATGGCTGAGTCAATTGGAGCACAAAGGTCCCTGGTTCAATAGGTAACTTGAGGGCAACACGTTTTGATAGGTCGTCAGCAATGCTGTTCTCCGCTTGAGGAACATGCTCTGCTTGTAGACCGTTAAAATGCTCTTCCAACTTCCTCACTTCATCAACATAAGCTTCCATGAGTGGGCTCTAATAATCCTTGCTCACCTGCTTCACTACGAGTTGCGAATCCCCACGGGCGATCAACTTTCTGATCCCAAGGTCCGCCGTGATCCTGAGACCGGCAAGCAGCCCCTCATACTCCGCGGTGTTGTTCGTCGATCTCTCCCGGGGAAAATGCATTTGGACCACGTACTTGAGGTGCTCTCTGGTGGGCGCGAGAAGCAGCACGCCGGCACCGGCACCTTGTAGCGAGAAAGCCCCATCAAAGTACATAATCCAGTTGCGGCTTGTTTCCTTGCCGGGGAGAGTGGTCTCTTGAATTTCTTCGTCGGGCGTTGAGGTCCATTCTGCAATGAACTCCGCCAAAACCCTGCTCTAGATTGTCGAAGTGCTTTCAAACCTGAGGCCAAAGCTTGATAGCTCCAACACCCATTCCACAATCCTTCCGGTTGCATCTGGGTTGTGCAAGATCCGTTGCAACGGGAAGCGAGTGACGACGGTGATCTAATGTGCTTGAAAATAATGACGCAGTTTCCTCGAGGCCATAAGGAGGCCGAAGAGCAACTTCTGCACACCAGCGTATCTTGATCTAGCCCCCCGCAAGATGGAGCTGACAAAGTAAACTGGGTACTGCATCATCTTCTTCCTTTGTACCACTTCGTTTGCTTGTGCAGATCCTGCCTTGCTGGCGCCAGACTCTGTCGGGGCTCCTGTCTTGCCAATGCCAGACTCTGCCAGAGGTCCTGCCTTGCTGGCACCAGACCCTGCCGGGGGGAGCTCTGGCTCGTCATCCAACAGTCTTGCCACCACTACCGCCTCTTTGCCAACTTCCCTCTGCACCACTAGTGCAGCACTGGCCACATGATTTGCTGCCGCTAGATATAGCAGCAATGGCTCTTGTGGTTTAGGCGCAACTAGTATTGGTGTAGAGGAGAGGTACCTCTTCAAATCCTGCAGTGCTGCCTCGTTCTCCGGGGTCCATTTCATGGGCCCTGCCGTCTTTAAAATCTTGAAGAAGGGGAGGGCACGCTTAGCAGGTTTGGAGATGAACCTACTCAAAGCAGCAACGCAGCCAGCAAGCCGACGCACATCTTTGACTCGCCTCGGTGCTTCAATCTGCTCAATTGCATTGATCTTGTCGGGGTTCGCTTTGATCCCGCACTGAGACACAAAGAACCCGAGAAGTTTGCCGGATGGAACACCGAACACACACTTCTCAGGGTTGAGCTTGAGATTGCCCTTGCGCAAATTTGCAAATGTTTCCTCCAAATCTTGCACAAGTGTTGCCCTATCCTTGGTTTTGACCACTATGTCATCCATGTAAGCCTCCATATTTCTATGGAGCTGGGGCTCAAAACCAATCTGAACTGCTCTTGCAAATGTCGAACCAGCACTTTTCAACCCGAAAGGCATTCGTATAAAACAATACGTACCACATGGGGTGATGAAGGCGGTCTTCTCTTCGTCTTCCTTGGTCATAAAGATTTGGTGGTATCCCGAATAGGCGTCAAGGAATGATAGCAGGTCGCACCCAGCAGTGGAGTCCACGATCTGGTCAATGTGCGGCAAAGGGAGAGGATCCTTTGGGCAGGCCTTATTGATATCTGTATAATCAATGCACAGCCTCCATTTCCCATTTACCTTGTGCACCACCGCCCGGTTGGCTAACCATGTCGGGTGGAGCACTCCTCTGACCAAGCCTGCCGCCTCCACCTTCCTAATCTCCTCGATGATGAACTCGTGCCGCTCCAAAGCTTGCTTCCTGACCTTCTGCTTGACGGGCCGCGCATGAGGACAGACAGCAAGGTGGTTCTCAATCACCTCCCTGGGAATGCCGGGGATGTCAGATGCTTGCCATGCAAACACATCGACATTCGCCCGCAGGAAGGCGACGAGTGCGCTTTCCTATTTGTTGTCGAGGGTGGAGCTTATAGTAAAAGCTCTGCCCGGGCCGTCCTCCTTGACGGACACCTTCTTGGTTTTCGGTGGTGCAGCCTTGGACTTCTTGCTCTTGTCGGTGGAGCTCTCTGGCACGTCCTCAATGGAAATGCAGCACCCCGAGGAGGCGCACTTGTTGGAGTGGGTGCAAGAGGCTTGGCCGGGGCCAGAAGCCTTGCTGACGGCTAAGGTCTTGCTAGTCTTCTTCCCCTCGAGGGCCCCAGTGGTAGGAGCAGGTGCCTTGGCGGCAGGCGCCACCACCGCCTTCCGGTAGAGCTAGTCGGCCTAGATGAGTGTGTCCTTCTTGTCGGAGCCGACAGTGATAATGCTCATCAGGTCGGGCATCTTCAGCGTGTTGTAGGCGTAGTGTGTTGCTTCCATAAACTTGGCCAGTGCTGGACGGCCAAGGATCCCGTTATATGGCAACAGGATCTTGGCTACATCGAAAACGATCTTCTCGGTCCTGTAGTTCAGCTCACCTCCAAATGTAACTGGTAGTGTGATCTTACCCTTGGGCTGACTTCTCCCTGGATTGATCCCTTGAAACGTGCATGTCTCCTCGAGATCTTCTTTGGGGATTTGCAACCTCTTAATCACCTGTGGCGAGATCAAGTTCAGACCGGCCCCACCGTCCACTAGCATTTTCGTCACCTTGAGGTTGTGAATTGTTGGCAAAACAAACAACGGCAAGCATCCGACCACGATGGTGCGATCAGGGTGATCCTCGGCGTAGAAAATGATGGGCGTGTTGGACCATTTCAGTGGCTTCTGGGCGTCGATCGATGGCTCTGTCATGTTGATCTCGCACGCCCACTGTTTAAGCTGGCAGTGAGAAGAATGCAACGAGGCGCCACCATTGATGCACATGGCTTCTGTGGCCTTTTGAAATTCTTGGTCGCTAGACTCGTCGTCCTCTTTGTGGTCATCATCCCCCTCTTTCCTGTCGCAGCCTCGAGCAAGCCTCTCTTGTTGCTTTTCCTTGCCGCGGCGCCCCCCTCGACCACCGCGCTTCTTGCCGGACCCCTCGGCACCATCCTGGCCCTTCTCCTTGTCCTGTATTTCATACTCATCTTTCTGCCTCTCCACAAGCTGCTCAACTTGCCGACAGTTTTGGAGGTCATGGCCCTTGGTGCGATGGATCTTGCAATATTGCTTGTCGGAGCCCTCCGGCTTGTCGGCAGCCGCCAAGTCCTGGCAGGCGGCACACCCGGCAACTTCCTTGTCGGGGTTGTCAACCTTGGCCTTCTTGGCGGTGCCCGGGTTGCCGGATTCCTCGACGGCAAGCACGGTCTTGCCCCTGCGCTTTCTATTGCGCCATCAACCTTTCTTTGTCGGGGCGACGGTGTCTTCGTCATCAGAATCGCTTCCCGTGCCGGCGTCTTCGCCGGGGTACTTCCTCCCTTCTTCAGTACGAGCACATCTGTCGGCCAGAACATACAATCGGGCAACATCCCTAACCTTGTTCATGGCCAGCTCTTCAAGCATCTTGCGGTTGCGCAAGTTCTGATAGAACGCGCTGATGACAGCGACAGGATGAACATCTGGGATGTTGTACTACACACGTCTGAATCTCTATATGTACTTGCGCAAGGATTCACCATCCTTCTGGGGGATGAGATGCAAGTCACTTGCCTGGCCAGGAGCTTGATGGCCTACGGTAAAGGCGCCGACAAACTCGTGGCACAGTTCCAACCAAGAGGAGATGGAATCTATTGGCAGGTGCATCAACCACGACCTGACATTGGGTTTGAGCACCAATGGGAAGTAGTTGGCAAGCACCTTGCCATCTCGAGCCCCGGCAGCTTGCATCGCAATGGTGTATACGCTCAGGAACTCAGACGGATGGGTCTTGCCGTCGTACTTCTCTGGGACCTCAGGTTTGCACGTGTGGGTAGTGGGCCAATGGAACTGCCGCAGCTCACGGGTAAAAGCTGGACAACCTACCTCGTAAGGCAGGTCACCAGAATCCCCCGGCGTAGGCCTGTACGCAGTGGGCCCTGCACGCCTATCAGACTGATGGTGTGCTTCCCGTCGCCGCTCGATGGTAGTTCGAGCATCCTCTTCAACCCGCTCCTGAAGAACTTGATGTTGGTCGCGGCAAGCCCGCGGATCGGACGAAGCCGTGGATCCATCCTCACGGGCGTCGACCCGCCGAGCTAGCGACCGTTGCTATCGTGGTGGAGGGGAGTGCACCGTGGTTGCGACACCTCCAGCCCTTCCGCCGCCGGCATGCGCCGGCTCGGTGGACCAACGCCGCGAGGGGCCTGCCTCCTGGTATTGATCTTTATTGGTGTGGCCAATAAGGCTCTGGATAACAGCCCTCCACTCTTCTTGCTTCTCCGCAGCAGGAGGGAAGTCGAGGAGTAGCTGTACTCGCGCTAATGCTTCTGCTGGCGTAGGTGGCAGCGACAAGCGCGAGGAACGAGAGGTGCTCGGACTTCTAAGAGCAAATCTAGCAGACCCCGCATCCGGCCCCGACCCGCAAAATAACCGCCAAAAATGCGGGTAGGTCCGGAAAAACCTGCCCGATCAGACCCCGCATCCCTCCCCGGCCCGCAAAAATTTTTGAGGGGCGCGGCAAAATCTCGGCCCTAGCCCGCGAATACGCGTGTTTCCCCCTCGCTGCCGTGGTGCCCTGCATCACAGAGAAGCAGTTGACGGGAGGCACATTTCAGCCTGCGCCCTTTCCCACCCTCTTTCGCCGCCGACCGCCCTTGCTTCCGCCCATCCACCGCCGGCGATTCCGGCCGAATCTGCGGGCAGAATCGCGCCGCGGGGCCGTCCCCCACCCTCCCGCGCCGAGACGCTGCAACGACCCCCCTTGCGGATCCGGCGAGAAGAGCCGCCCCTCGTCGCTGCCGCCGTCGGGGATCGACCACCGTCGAGCCTGCCCATCATCGCCGCCCCAGGATCACCCGCCGTATTCGCCCCCGGTTAGTGTTTGTTTTGTGGTTTTTTGCGAGCGGCGTAGTTGATTGACGCGCCGGCGCTGGTATGTATGTAGATGGAATTGAGCCCGTGCGAGAAGTTCTTGCTCTCCGATTCAGATGACTCGGATGTTGAGACCATGCTTGCGACCTTTTGGCAGCAGACATTAGTGATGGCATTTGCCGTGAAGGAGCACGAAAACGAGAACCGGAAGAGGAGACGAGGATCGACCGTCGGGCGTCTTTGCATTCCTCAGAATCGCCATCTTGGGAACAAGATGTTGATGCAAGACTACTTTGTGGAAAATCCTACATATCCACCGCACCTCTTCCGAAGAAGGTACCGAATGCGCCGTTCCCTCTTTGTGAAAATTGTTCAAGCTTGCGAGGCAAATTGTCGGTATTTTACTCAAAGAAGAAATGTTGCGGGCTTAAAGGGATTTAGTGCATATCAAAAAATCTCCGTAGCTATGCGGGTGATTGCATATGGCGTTCCGGTTGACTATGCCGATGAGTACCTTCGCATTGGTGAAGATACTACAATTGAGTTAGTGCGTAGATTTGCAAAAGTGATCATCCGTGTCTTTGGTCCTGAGTATCTTCGGGCACCCAACGACGATGACACAAAGAAATTGATGGCATATAATGAGAGGAGAGGTTGGCCTGGCATGCTAGGTAGCATTGATTGTATGCATTGGACTTGGAAAAATTGCCCAAAGGCATGGTAAGGATTGTATTGTGGCAAGTCTCGTGATGCAACAATTGTGCTAGAGGCCGTAGCATCCGAGGATTTATGGATTTGGCATTGCTTCTTTGGTATGACGGGAACTCTCAATGATATCAATGTGTTGCAACGGTCTCATTTGTTTGCTAGGCTTGCTAGTGGTGATGCTCCTGCTTGCAACTACACTATCAATGGGCACGAATACACAAAAGGGTACTATCTTGCAGATGGTATATACCCTCCTTGGTGCACATTTGTCAAGAGCATCAAAGATCCCAAAACTAAAAATTGTGTGAATTTGCAAGGGTGCAAGAAGCAGCCCGAAAAGACATTGAAAGAGCATTCGGTGTTTTGCAATCTAGGTTTGCCATTGTCCGTGGTCCTGCTCATTTTTGGGATAAGAGAACCTTGAAAAATATCATGACATGTTGTGTTATCCTTCACAATATGATTCTTGAAGATGAGAGAGGAATGAACTTGGAATTCTTCTACGACAATGTGGGTAGGCGTGTCAAACCAGCTAGAGACCCTAACCGCATTAGAGTTTTTCTTCAGACATACAAGGAGATTGAAAATGCAAACACACACTTTCAACTTCAGGAGGATCTCATTGAGCACCATTGGCAAAGGGCTGGACAGTGACTCATTTTTGTATTCATTTGTATTTGTATTTATCACAAGTTTTGTATTGCATTATTTAAGTTTGATTCGGTCATTTGAATAATTACTTGTAATGTGGATGATTGTTGTATTATGTTGTATTTGAATAATTATTTAGTTTGCTTACGTTTGTTGTAGTACGTTGGATTTGGTATTTGGGGTCCGCTTAGGGGGTCTCCATCTGCGGTCGTCCTTTCCGGCCTGTAAAGGCCGTTTTTCGTGAACTGCAAATGCGTTTTGCGGGCCGGCAGGATGCGGGGTCTGCTAGAGTTGCTCTAACCATGTTAGAAGGAGCGCCGTCACGGTCCCGCGGCTGTGCGCCATCTTGACCAACATCTTTGCGTGCATGTCGGCCTTGCGCATCTCAGGAATGATGCAGAGGGCTCTTCCGCCGGCGGCTCCCGGGGTCACCTACGTCGTGGCGCTGCTCGTGCACACGACCTGAGAAGATCGCGGCGCGGGCACCGGCGGGGTGTCTTGGAGGTCGCCGCGCCGCCCGTAGGCAGTACGGCTCCGCCCTTGGAAGTCCCCGCGCCGCCCGTAGGCGGCACGGCTCCGCTCTTGGACGCGGCGGCGTGGGGCTCGTCGTCTCGGGCACGAACGATGCCGCTCTCCTGGCTTCGGTTGCCGAAGTGTCGTGGACGGTCTAGATCCGCACATCCGCCACCATCCGCGACTACCCCATCACCCGTCCCCGTTGTCACGGGTAGTTCGGCTCCAGAAGAACTGATCACCGTGATCCCCTTCTTCTTGGGAGCCATGGTGATCGAGGAAACGACGCGCTAACCCATGGATCAGGTTTGCGGAACTCTTTGCCCCTACCTGGCGCGCCAAAGATGTCGGCGTGAATGACACCTACGGGATCACGTGGATCCCTTCTACGGTTTGGCAGGGAAGAGGGGTGGTGCAAAGAGCGGATCTAATGGTCAACACGACAGATCTTTACCCAGGTTCGGGCCGCTGAGCAGCGTAAAACCCTAGTCCTGCTTGAGTGTATATTCTCTGTTCTTGAGCTTCGGCTAGCTGCTATGCATGCAAGCTGGGTCGAGCGATTCAAAAGTCCGAATCCTCCTCCAGTATGTTGTGGGCCTCCTTTTATATGTCGAAGGGGCTGCCACGGTGGCATACAGGAGGTGTAAAGTTGTTACAGTGCCTATGTTTATCACCGGCGTCTTAGGACAAACGCAATAAATGTGCTGCTTACGTGCCCTCTAGCTTTACCGGGGACGGGAATAGAGCCCGTCCCATCCGTCGCTGCCCCGCCCTGTCCCGACACGCATGCATGCTGATGAGGCATGCAGTGCCAAGTTGGCTGGCCAGCTGCTCCGCTGGAGAGGTGGCAGGGTCTTCACGAAGATCTGCATGTCACCACGCAGGTGCTTGCTAGGCTGGCGGGCCGGCCACTGTGCTGGAGTGGCGATGGGGTGGCAGAGTCTTGCCAATGTCCCCGGCAAGGATCTTGCCGGAGCCTCGTCTTCTCGCCTTCACAAAGATCTGCACGCCACTACGCGCGTGCCCCTGGATCTTGGCTTTAACGTTGTCGATGGTGTCAGAGCTCTCAATCTCAAGGATGCCTTTGCTAGTGAACTGCATATCGTCCCGACAAGGATCTTGCCGGGGTCTCGCAAGCCATCCCAGCAAGGATCTTGTCGGGGGTCCAGCTCGTCCTCTATTCTCTGGTCTTTGGCTCGGTTGCTTCTCTTCGCCTTGTTCTCGTTTTTATCCTTGATCGCCTTCTTCATGCCTCGCCGCGCGTGGGGCTACGACTGCCCGCGCACAAGTATGGGGTGCTAAATGGCCCAAACTTTAGTACACCGACAAATATAATTTGTATGTGCTTGCTGCTCCTACCTGCAATTATTATGAGAGAGGAACTACATCTCCGCCTCTCTATGTTTGCAACACGATAGAATTGCAAGAAATTGCGTATACTATGCATTGGCCTTTACTTGATGTGCATGAATTGTTCTTGTATGACATACTGATGCATAGGAAGAGAGTTAGACTTCGTCATTGCATGATATATGTTGCTTTGTGCTCACTACTAAATTACAAATCATTGCTAATTAAAATTGGCTTTGATATACCTTAAGACCCTGGTGGATCATTTACTTGAGCACTTTATGCCTAGCTTAATGGCTTTAAAGAAAGGGCTGCCAGGGAGACAACCCGGAAGTTTTAGAGAGTCATTTATTTCTGTTGAGTGCTTTTATAAAGTGTAAAAACAAAAAATATCGAGGGGAACCTAAAAACCTTTTTCTAAAAGAGAAGCGGTTGAAATGTGATGCATTGGAGAAGTGAGGGTCGACCTTGAACACTTGTTTTCATGCTCATGGAAAGAATGTAAATTTTTCATGAATTTTCTCACAAAAATAATTATCCCCTTGTACAAATCCATTTTTTTTATCAAAATAATGTGCCAAGATTTGCCTTTAGGATGATTAGATTGCTTGTTGGTATGTGCGGTGCAGAAACATAAACTTTGGCTGTAGCGCGTGAATTTTCATTTTTTTTACTGGAACGTCGAAAGGGTCTGAAACTTTTTGCACAGTATTGCTCTAATTTTTTATATTTTTTCCTAATTTGTCAGTATTTTTAGAGTTACAGAAGTATGGTGAATGTTCAGATCTTTACAGATTGTCATGTTTTCACGGATTGCTATTATAGCTTCATTATTTGCGTATGTTTGAAATCTTGTTGAGCCCCCTGTACTTGGGGCCATAGAATTGTGATAGCATACAGTGGGTAATGTTTGATTATAATTATACAATAATGTTATATCAGTACATGATGGGATTTGACTGCCATATTCACTAACCCTGCCACTAAAGGTTCGGTTAAGTTTTGTGTGGATGAAGTGATCAAAGATCGAGGAGGTCTCGATATGAGGAGAAGGAGGAGAGGCAAGAGCTCAAGCTTGGGGAGGCCCAAGGCACCCCAAGTAAATATTCTAGGAGACTCGAGCGTCTAAGCTTGGGGATGCCTCGGAAGGCATCCCATCTTTCTTCAACAAGTATCGGTATGTTTTTGTGTTTGTTTCGTTCACGTGATATGTGTGAATCTTGGAGCATATTTTTTGTTTATTTTTTACTTTTCTTTTATGCACCATGCTGGTATGAGATAGTCCATGGTTGATTTATAGAATGCTCATTGCACTTAACTTATATATTTTGAGTATGGCTTTGTAGAATGCTTCTTGTGCTTCACTTATATTATTTGAAGTTTGGATTGCCTGTTTCTCTTTACATAGAAAACTGTTATTTAGAATTAAACTCTCATGCTTCACTTATATCTATTTAGAGAGTCAACAGCAATTGGTCAACTGCATGGTTAGTCATAAAATCCTACATAAAACTTGTGGATCACTGAATATGATATGTTTGATTCCTTGCAATAGTTTTGCGATATAGAGATACAATATGTGGGAGGTACTAGTAAACGGTTGTGGTTACTAAGAATATTGGTGTTAAGGTTTGTGATTCCCGAAGCATGCACGTATAGTCTCTCGTTATGCTATGAAGTTGGAGCATGATTTATTATTGATTGTCTTCCTTATGAGTGGCAGTCGGAGATGAGCGATGGTCTTTTCCTACCAATCTATCCCCCTAGGGGCATGCGTAGTAGTACTTTGCTTCGAGGGCTAATAAACTTTTGCAATAAGTATATGAGTTCTTTATGACTAATGTGAGTCCATGGATTATACACACTCTTATCTTTCCGCAATCTGCTAGCCTCTACGATACCGTGCATTGCCCTTTCTCACCTCGAGACATGGTGCAAACTTCGCCGGTGCATCCAAACCCCGTGATATGATACGCTCTTACACATAAGCCTTCTTTATCTTCCTGAAAACAGCCACCATACCTACCTATATTATGGCCTTTCCATAGCCATTCCGAGATATATTGCCAGGCAACTTCCACCGCTTCCGTTTTGATGACTTGAGCATTCATTGTCATATTGCTTTGCATGATCATATAGCTGACATAGTATTTCTGGCTCAACCACCGTTCATCATTTTTCATTCATGTTATGCTAGATCATTGCACATCCTAGTACACTGCCAGAGGCATTCATATAGAGTCATATTTTGTTATAGGTATCGAGTTGTAAGTAAATAGAGTGTGATGATCATCAATTTTCATTATTAGAGCATTGCCCTAGTGAGGAAAAGGATGATGGAAACTATGATTCCCCCACAAGTCGGGATGAGACTCTGGACAATGAGAGAGAAAAAAGGAAAAAAAGAGAAGGGGCATGCTAGTTCCACACTTGTGCTTCAAAGTAGCACCATGTTTTTCATATGGAGAGTCTCCTATGTTGTCACTTCCATATACTAGTGGGAATTTTCCATTATAGGATTAGATGCACACCCACTTAGTTTTCATGTTGGGCTTTCATACACTTATAGCTCTTAGTGCATTCGTTGCATGGCAATCCCTACTCCTCGCATTGGTATCAATTGATGGGCATCTCCATAGCCCGTTGGTTAGTCGCGTTGATGTGAGACTTTCTTACCCTTTTTGTCTTATCTATATTTACCCCTACCATCATACTCTATTCCACCCATAGTGCTATATCCATGGCTTACTCTCATGTATTGGGTGAGGGTTGACAAAGCTGAAGCGCGTTAAAAAGTATGAACCAATTGCTCGGCTTGTCATCGGGGTTGTGCATGATAAATACTTTGTGTTAAGAAGACAGAGCATGACAAGACTATATGATTTTGTAGGGACAACTTTCTTTAGCATTGATATTTTGAAAGACATGATTGTTTGTTGGGATGCCTGAGTATTTATGTCTTTATGTCAAATTATAGACTATTGCTTTGAATCATTCGTGTCTTAATATTCATGCCATGACTAGATATATGATCAAGATTATGCTAGGTAGCATTCCACATCAAAAGTTGTCTTTTTTATCATTTACCTACTCGACGACGAGCATGAATTAAGCTTGGGGCTGTTGATACGTCTCCGTCGTATTTATAATTTTTGATTGTTTCATGCCAATATTATACAACTTTCACATACTTTTGGCAACATTTTATATGATTTATTGGACTAACCTATTGATCCAGTGCCCAGTGTCAATTCCTGTTTGTTGCATGTTTTTTGTTTCGCAGAATATCCATATCAAACGAAGTCCAAATGCAATAAATTTTACGAAGAATTCTTTTGGAATATATGTGAATTTTCGGAGGTGGAACCAATGCAAACGGAGGCCCACAGTGCCCACAAGACACCAGGGCGCGCCCCAGGGGCCAGACACGCTCAAGTGGGTTGTGCTCACCTCGTACGTTGGTTGGATCTCTACTTCAGGCGCAAGTAAGCTTATATCTGGAAAAAATCGTGTTAAAATCTCAACGCAATCGGATTTACGGATCTTCGGGAATATAAGAAATGGTTTTTGACCAGAAAACGGGAACGCGAAACAGAAGAGAACAGAGAGACAGATCCAATCTCAAAGGGGCTCCCGCCCCTCCGCCGCCATGGAGGCCATGGACCAGAGGGGGAACTCTCCTCCCATCTAGGGGGGAGGCCAAGGAAGAACAAGAAGAAGAAGGGGGGCTCTCTCCCCCTCTCTCCCGGTGGCGCCGGAGTGCCGCCGGGTCTAGGATCGTGACGACGATCTACATCAACAATCTTGCTACTATCAACACCAACTTTCTCCCCCTCTATGTAGCAGTGTAACACCTCTTCTCCCCGCTGTAATCTCTACTTAAACATGGTGCTCAACTCCATATACTATTTCCCAATGATATATGGTTATCCTATGATGTTTGAGTAGATCTGTTTTGTCCTATGTGTTAATCGTGATCTTGGTTGGTATGAGTGTATATTTTATTTATGGTGTTGTCCTACGGTGCCCTCCGTCTCGCGCAACTGGAGGGATCCTCGCTGTAGGGTGTTACAATATGTTCATGATTCGCTTATGGTGGGTGGCGTGAGTGACAGAAGCACATACCCGAGTAAGTGGGTTGTTGCGTATGGGAGTAAAGAGGACTTGATACTTAATGCTATGGTTGGGTTTTACAACCTTAATGATCTTTAGTAGTTGCAGATGCTTGCTAGAGTTCCAATCATAAGTGCATATGATCCAAGTAGAGAAAGTATGTTAGCTCATGCCTCTCCCTCATATAAAATTGCATGAATGATTACCGGTCTAGTTATCGATTGCCTAGGGACAAATGACTTTCTTGTTGACAAAAGCTATCCACTTTTATTACCTTGCAATTTATTCGTAGTTTTATTCTCTCAAAGTACTCGTAGTTTTATTCTTGCAAAATAGTTTCATACTTGTTTTAGGTAAAGCAAACGTCAAGTGTGCGTAGAGTTGTATCGGTGGTCGATGGAACTTGAGGGAATATTTGTTCTACCTTAAGCTCCTCGTTGGGTTCGACACTCTTATTTATCGAAAAAGGCTACAAACGATATCCCCTACACTTGTGGGTTATCAGCCATCATCATCACCAACCCTTGTTCATCACCAATTTCATGATGCTCACCACTAGGAGTGAGTAATTCCTTCATAGGCTTGCTGGACGGTGATGGAGTTGGATGAGATTTGTCATGTGATCGTGTCGTTGTTAGGGCTTGATCCCTAGTATCCACTGTGTTCTGAGATTGATGTTGCTATAACTTTGCTATGCTCAATGCTTGTCACTAGGGTCCGAGTGCCATGATTTCAAATCTGAACCCTTTATGTTTCCATGAATATATTTTTGTTCTTGATCCTATCTTGCAAGTTATATGCACCTATTACGTGTTATAATCTGCATACCCTAAAGTGACAATAGTTGAGATTCTTTCCGGTGATGACCATAGTTTGAGGAGTTCGTGTATTCATCATGTGTTAATGCTTTGTTTCGGTTCTCTATTAAAAGCAGGCCTTAATATCCCTTAGATTTCCTTATGGACCCCGCTGACACGGGAGGATAGGACAAATGATGTCATGCAAGTTCTTATTATAAGCATGTATGACTATATATGGAATATATGCCTACATTACATTGATGAATTGGAGCTATTGTGTATCGCTCTAGGTTGTGAATGTTATATGGTGGATATCATCCAACACAAATATCCATCACCGATCCAATGCCTATGCTTTTTCGCATATTGATTTTTGCTAAGTTACTTTTGTTGTTGCTGCTGTTACAATCACTACAAATCTACTACTGTTACTGCTACTGTTACTGTTACCGTTACTATTGCTAATGTTACCATTCCTGTCAAACTATCATACTACTGTGCTACTAAACACTTTGCTACAGATATTTGATTCTCCAGGTGTGGTTGAATTGACAACTCAACTGCTAATCCTTGTAAATATTCTTTGGCTCCCCTCGTGTCGGATCAATAAATTTGGGTGAAATACTACCCTCGAAAACTGTTGCGGTCCCCTATACTTCTGGGTTATCAGTGAACAAATTATTGTTGGGCAATTGATAGGAAAGCGCATAGTTATTACGATATTCAAGGACAATGATCATGTATATAGGCATGACATCCGAGATAAGTAGACCGATTCCTGCCTGCATCTACTACTATTACTCCACCAATCGACCGCTATCCCGCATGCCTCTAAGGTACTAAGTATAAAATAGAGTAACGCCTTAAGAAAGATGACATGATATAGACAAAGTAAACCCAATCAATATGAATAAACCCATCATTTTATCCTTAATGGAAACAATACAAATACATGTCTTGTCCCTTTCTGTCACTAGGATATAGGGCACCGCAAGATTGAACCCATCACAAAGCACCTCTCCTGTTGCAAGATAAATCAATCTAGTTGGCCAAACCAAACGGATAAATCGAAGAGAAATACAAAGCTATAACAATCATGCATAATAAAGTTCAGAGAAGGATCAGTTAATATTCAAGAATAATCTGATCATAAATCCATAATTCATCGAATCCCAACAAACACACCGCAAAAGAAGATTACATCGGATAGAACTCCAAGAACATCAAGGAGAACATTGTATTAATGATCAAAGAGAGAGAAGAAGGCATCTAGCTACTAGCTATGGACTCGTAGGACTATGGTGAACTACTCACGCATCATCGGAGGATAACAAGGATGATGTAGAAGCACTTCATGATCGATTCCCCCTCTGACAGAGTATCAGAAAAGGCCTCCAGATGGGATCGCAGAAAACAAAAACTTGCGGCGGCGAAAAAAGTGTTTTGGGTGGCCCTCTGTTGGTTTCCCAATTTTAGAGAATTTGTGAAGGTGGAATTAGGTCATACGGACCCATGAGGGTCCCATAAGGCATCAGGACACGCCTACCCCCTGGGCGTGCCCTGTTGCCTTGTCGTCTCCTCGTTTGCCTTTTGGACTCCTCCTGAAGCTTCGAGGATCTCTCTTGTCCAGAAAAAAAATCGTCAAAAAGTTTCGTAGCGTTTGGACTCCGTTTGGTAGTGATTTCCTGGAAAACCCAAAATAGGCAAAAACACACCAACTGGCACTGGGTTAATAGGTTAGTCCCAGAAAATGATATAAAATAGCATATAATTGCATATAAAACATACAAGATTGATACTATAATAACATGGAACAATAAAAAAATATAGATACGTTGGAGACGTATCACGTACATACCAATAATTAACAATGAGCCAAAATTACTACGACAAACTTGTCATCGGTTGAGAGAAGCTACGTAAGCTCGAAACGTGTTGGTGGCGAACGACTCGCCGAACTCGATGGGTGCCGAGATTTGCAGCACCGCAAAGTCGTACTGCATCTTCTTGAGGGCCTTGGCAAAGGTGGTGTCCTAGGCATCGTCGGGGTGGCGGCGGATGTGAAGCCGAAGCCACTGCCCTCCAGCTTGGCCATCTTGACGCTGCCTGTGGCGCTGGTGGCCGCGCCGCCCTTGGCTTGGTAGAAGGTGTCGGTGAGCGTGTCGACACCGGGGGCTTGAGCCTCTTAATGTCCCAGTAGACGAGCAACGAGTGGAGGCATAGCGCGTTTAATGGTGGCCGCGACAAATTAGTCCGATGACGGCGTGGCGAAGTAGTCCCACTAACTGTGTGTTATGTGTAGATGTTAAATCTTAATCATATCCCGTGTATACAACCAAACACAGTGTAGTTGCGTGTATTGAGCCAATGCAGGACACCAAACACCGTGCCAAAATCGATCCCCTAATGCAAGCAGCCTCGATGTGGGCAACCAAACTAAGTGCAGATGTTGATTTTTTGCCTGTTTCCGCTCAACAAGGCTGAAGTGGGACAAGTATGCAATGTAGATATTTTTGAAGATGACAACCAAACACATCCCTAGTGACCGGCGAGCTCCATGTCTGCTGCTGCGCAACCTGGAGAACGTCATCGAGACGCGCAAGCTCTGGCTCACGGCTCATGATGGCAAAGTGACACAATGGCAACGCACAACGTCATACTCTCCTGAATCTGAGCCCGACCACTACAAATTGGAGCTCAGGCTCACAACAAGCAATGGCAAAGTCACACAATTTTGTGGGACACACCAACAAGTGTTGTCTAATCCATCCATCCCAACTTTTCATGCCACATAGAAAATTCTTGTTTGGATACAACCTTGAGGTTGTAAACAACCAGTATCGAAGAGTATAGGGTACAAACTTCATGGATTTGGAGGTGGGGGTTTATTTCTGACGATCTCTACAACCTTAGGGTTTAAATCAAACTTCACTCATGGGGTGATCATCTTCTCTTCATGCAGATTCATCCAAAGATGTGCTAGCATGCTGGAGGCCGAGGTTTCGTCGTGCATGGAAGGGGTGAAGGAAATATGCCCTAGAGGCAATAATAAAGTTGTTATTTATATTTCCTTATATCATGATAAATGTTCATTATTCATGCTAGAATTGTATTAACCGGAAACTTGATACATGTGTGAATACATAGACAAAACACGGTGTCCCTAGTATGCCTCTACTAGACTAGCTCGTTAATCAAAGATGGTTAAGTTTCCTGACCATAGACATGTGTTGTCATTTGATGAACGGGATCACATCATTAAGAGAATGACGTGATGGACAAGACCCATCTGTTAGCTTAGCATAATGATCGTTAAGTTTTATTGCTATTGCTTTCTTCATGACTTATACATATTCCTTTGACTATGAGATTATGCAACTCCCGAATACCGGAGGAATACCTTGTGTGCTATCAAACGTCACAACATAACTGGGTGATCATAAAGATGCTCTACAGGTATCTCCGAAGGTGTTTGTTGGGTAGGCATAGATCGAGATTAGGATTTGTCACTCCGAGTATCAGAGAGGTATCTCTGGGCCCTCTCAATAATACACATCATGATAAGCCTTGCAAGCAATGTGACTAATGAGTTAGTTGTGGGATGATGTATTACGCAACGAGTAAAGACACTTGCCGGTAACGAGATTGAACTAGGCATGAAGATACCGACGATCGAATCTCGGGCAAGTAACATACCGATGGCAAAGGGAATGACGTATGTTATCATTGCGGTTTGACCGATAAAGATCTTCATAGAATATGTAGGAACCAATATGAGCATCCAGGTTCTGCTGTTGGCTATTGACCGGAGATGTGTCTCGGTCATGTCTACATAGTTCTCGAACCCGTAGGGTCCGCACGCTTAACGTTCGATGATGATTTTGTATTATGAGTTATGTGTTTTGGTGACCGAAGATTGTTGGAAGTCCCGGATGAGATCACGGACATGACGAGGATTCTCGAAATGGTCGAGAGGTAAAGGTTGATATATTGGATGATAGTATTCGGACACCGGAAGTGTTTCGGAATGTATCGGGTACGTATCGGAGTACCGGGAGGGTTACCGGAGCCCCCGGGGGGAAGATGTGGGCCCTATGGGCCATAGGTCGGAGGAAAGGAAGCCCACAAGGGTGGCGCCCCCCCAAGGGAGGAGTCCGAATTAGACTATGGGAGGGGGCGCGGCCCCCCTTTCCTTCTCCTTCTCCCTTTCCTTCCCCCTTTCCCCCTCCGATAAAAGGAAGGGGGGCCGAATTGGACTAGGAGCCCAAGTCGGACTCCTCCCACTTGGCGCGCCCCTAGGCCAGCCTCCTCCCCTCTCTCTCCTTTATATATGGGTGCAAGGGCACCTCTAAGGCAAATCAATTGTTCTTAGCCGTGTGCGGTGCTCCCCTCCACCGTTTACTCCTCCGGTCATATTGTCGTAGTGCTTAGGCGAAGCCCTGCGCGGATCACTTTACCATCACCGTCACACGCCGTTGTGCTGACGAAACTCTCCCTCGATACTTTGCTGGATCAAGAGTTCGAGAGACGTCATCGAGCTGAACGTGTGCAGAACTCGGAGGTGTCGTACGTTCGGTGCTTGATCGGTTGAATCAAGAAGACGTTCGACTACATCAACCGCGTTAAGCTAACACTTCGGCTTTCAGTCTACGAGGGTACGTGGACACACTCTTGAAGGAAATATGCCCTAGAGGAAATAATAAAGTTGTTATTTATATTTCCTTATATCATGATAAATGTTTATTATTCATGCCAGAATTGTATTAATCAGAAACTTAGTACATGTGTGAATACATAGACAAACAGAGTGTCACTAGTATGCCTCTACTTGACTAGCTCGTTAATCAAAGATGGTTAAGTTTCCTAGCCATAGACATGAGTTGTCATTTGATGAACGGTATCACATCATTAGAGAATGATGTGATTGACATGACCCATCCATTAGCTTAGCACTATGATCATTTAGTTTATTGCCATTGCTTTCTTCATGACTTACACATGTTCCTGTGACTATGAGATTATGCAACTCCCAAATACCGGAGGAACACTTAGTGTGCTATCAAACGTCACAACGTAACTGGGTGATTATAAAGATGCTCTACAGGTGTCTCCGATGGTGTTTGTTGAGTTGGCATAGATCGAGATTAGGATTTTTCACTCCGATTGTCGGAGAGGTATCTCTGGGCCCTCTCGGTAATGCACATCACTATAAGCCTTGCAAGCAATGTGACTAATGAGTTAGTTGCGGGATGATGCATTACAGAACGAGTAAAGAGACTTGTCGGTAATGAGATTGAACTAGGTATGATGATACCGACGATCGAATCTCGGGCAAGTAACATACCGATGACAAAGGGAACAACGTATGTTGTTATGCGGTTTGACCGCTAAAGATCTTCGTAGAATATGTGGGAGCCAATATGAGCATCCAGCTTCCGCTATTGGTTATTGACCGGAGATGAGTCTCGGTCATGTCTACATAGTTCTCGAACCCGTAGGGTCTGCACGCTTAACGTCCGCTGACGATCGTTATTATGAGTTTATGTGTTTTGATGTACCGAAGGTAGTTCGGAGTCCTGGATGAGATCACGGACATGATGAGTGAAAGTGCGTTATATCGACTAGAGGGGGGTGAATAGGAGATTTTTATGAATTCTTCACTGAGGAATTTGCGGGTGAGGAAATTCCTTAGCGAAGAACTACTTGCAGCGGAATAAGTACTCAAAAGTAAACATAACAGAACACAAGCATGGTCAGCATGATGAAATGAAGACAAGCACAGAGTACAGAAAGCGTAAACACAGGATAACACAGGATGAAGACACACAGTCTGAAGAAATTGAACTGAGGAAATTGAGGAAGTCTTCAGTCAAAGTCTTCAAACACAGATATGAGGAGATCAAAGAGTTGAGGAAATAGAACCAGTAAGCTTGGTGAAGACAATGATTTGGTAGACCAGTTCCAACTATTGTCTCAGTTGTACGTCTGGTTGGAGCGGCTAGGTATTTAAACCTGAGGACACACAGTCCCGGAGACACAGTCCTCACCATATTCTCCTTGAGCTAAGGTCACACAGACCTCGCCCAATCACTCATGGTAAGTCTTCAGGTGACTTCCAAACCTTCACAGACTCGGTCACTCGGCGATCCACAATTCCTCTTGGATGCTCTAGACCATGACGCCTAACCGTCTGGAAGAAGCACAGTCTTCAAAGGTAACAAGCGTCGGATCCACGCAGGATCAATCTCTTCAGTGATGCTCAATCACTTTGGGTTTGTAGGTGTTTGGGTTTGCTTTCCTCACTCGATGATTTTCACTCAAAGTCCTCGAAGGATGGGATGCTCTCAAATGACAAGTGTCAGTTTCTCTCGGAGCAGCCAACCAGCTAGTGGTTGTAGGCGGCAGCTATTTATATCCTAGGGAGCAGCCCGACATGATAAGACATAAATGCCCTTCAATAATATGACCGTTAGGTGGGTAGGTATTTTGGGACAGCTGGCGCGTAGTACAACAACGGTCGGATATTTGAGGCTCAAATTCCTCAGGGCTATCATGTACCTCACTATGTAGGCAATCCGCACTGGCGAATTCCTAACTCCTCAGTCAGAACAAATTCCTCAGAGACCAGAAGAACTTCGTCTCTATCACTGAAGAATATGACTGAACAGTATGAGATTTCCAATGGCTTCACTCGAAGGGATTGGTAGGTGTAGGATTTTGAGTTGAGCATCACTTGGAAATTTTTCCTTAGTATTTCCTCGACCCCCTTTAACAGTACGGTGTTTCCTATGACTCAAGAAAGAGAAAATGAAACTACGAAAACAAAAGTCTTCACGCTTCATGTTCCTCGTATGAATACCAAGTCTTCAGGGTTACACCAATTTCTTCACTTTCAAAGTCTTCAGAAATCCAAAGTCTTCAGACGAAGAACTTCATTTTTAGGGGTTGACTTTCTCTGTAAATATCAAACTCCTTATAGACTTATGGATCTGTGTACACTCATAAACACATTAGTCCCTTAACCTATAAGTCTTCAATACACCAAAATCACTAAGGGGCGCTAGATGCACTTACAATCTCCCCCTTTTTGGTGATTGATGACAATATAGGTTAAGTTTTCAACGGGGATAAACATATGAAGTGTAAATACTGAAATTGAGGAATTTGATTGCAAGATATAGAAGAACTCCCCCTGAAGATGTGATAGTGAGGAATTTGCTTTTGAAGCAATGCACACTTGAAGAGTAGAATCATGGAGGTCTCCCCCTATATCTTGTAATTCATACACGCATTTGTAATTCATATAATATGAAGAATTTGAAATGCATGATGAAATATGGTGATTGATGTAATTCAGCATGCGTGCATTAACATATATGAGGAATAAGCATGCAGAAAACATAGCAAAAGTATCAGACCACCATAGAGTTTAAGTTTACAACTCGATCCAGCAAAGTCATTAGAAGAACGAGAGTTGTAACTTAGCAAAAAAATGCCCATATAAGAAAGACCCGCTTGAAGACTAACTCAAATTTCTCCCCCTTTGTCATCGTATGACCAAAAGGATCGAAAATGAGGACTAACGCCCCTGAAGAATATCATGATGATGAAGGAGCGCCAGCGTTGTTGGGGTCATTTGTCGTTGTAGGGCCTGCCGCAGTGTCGCCCAAGTCTTCATGCTCGTCGGTTTCGCGCGATGAAGAATATGAGCTGGCCACCAAGGAAGGAACCTTGACGTTCTTGTATTTCTTCGGTGGAGGAGCAGACCAGTCAAAATCTTCCTTAGACCCATTTTCTTCAGATCTTCTTCACCATATACATGTGACAGAATAGCCCAGGTGCGACCGAAGACTTCATGGAGGTAGTAATGGTTTTTCTTCACTGCATTATCTGTAGCAGTCATGTTGTGAAGAATAGAACCAAACTGAAGCTTAACCCATTTATGGTTTCGATCCACCTTCTTGTGAAGACTAAGCAGAAGCTCACGGTCAGTCATCACTCTTGGAGCTATGGCTTGAGGAGTAGACTTGGGTGCATTGGCAGCAGAATCATGTGTGGCAGAGTCATCATTGGTGGAATAAGATGCAGCTTTGCGAAACTGACCATCCAATGGACGAATACCTTCATCAATAACAGCTGGTGCCTTGCCCTTTTCATCAGCTGAGGAATAGGTCCGCTTGAGGACTTCGATTGGGGGCAAGTAGCTGAGGTGATTCTGAAAATCAGCCTTGTAGTTGAGTGAAGACCTTGTTCTAAGGAATCTCATAATCCAAGGAGCATAAGGCTTCAGCTCAAACGGAGAGAGAGCGACATTGGCCAGAGTCCTCATGAAGAAATCATGATAGTTGACAGGGATGCCATGCATGATGTTGAATAGCAGATTCTTCATGATGCCAACGACTTCTTCATCATTCGAGTCGTGGCCTTTGATTGGACTCATAGTCTTCGTCAAGATGTGATAAACTGTTCTGGGCACAATGAGCAATTCCCTTACGAGGAATTTGGTCCTTGGGGCTTGACCAGGTTTCAGAGGCTTCATAAGAACTTGCATATAATGGGCAGCCAGTTCAGGATCTTGGTACAGGCAACGAGCTCCTTCAGGTGGAGGACTGATGGGCAGGGCGTGAAGTAATTCAGAGGCCGGTGCCTTATAGTGAGTGTTTTCGGTCATCCAGTCCAAAACCCAGGAGTTCACATCATCAGCATCTCCTGTGATGTGCAGCGTTGCGTAGAATTGAAGAATGAGCTCTTCATTCCAATCAACTATGTCTGTGCAAAAGTTGAGGAGGCATGCGTCATGAAGCACACTGAGGACAGGTGAGAAGCATGGCAGTGATTCCATGTCCACATGAGGAATATGCTCGTGGTCGAAGACTTTGTCCTTGTTGAAGAGCAATGAAGAATAGAAGTTGGCCTGGCTGGCGTTCCAGAAGCGCTTCCTTCTAAGACAAGCAGAATCATAGGGATTATAGTCAGTGAAGAACACGTGCTCGCCGAAGAAGTCATCAGCCTTGAATTTCTGCTTCTTTGAGAATGGATCCTTTGGCTTGGGCTAAGGAGTGTCAGTCAATTGCATTATCACCTCAGGAATCGCAATCTCAGGTTCCACAGGCTGAGGAATTTCAGCTTCTTCTTCAGTGACAGCCTGGGTCTTCAATTCTTCATTTACATTTTCATCAGCACTAGTGGCTAGAATTTCTTCATGGACAGATGGAGTCTTACGAGGTTCATCAGATCCCATTTGTACTTCAGTAGCAACAGGGGACTGAGGAATTTGTTGGAGTGGTGTGAACAGAGGAGAGTTGGGGTGCTGACTTTCCCAAAAGTCATCATTCATCACTGGAGTAGTGCTTCCAATGTCCACATCTTCTTCTTCTTCAAATTCTTCAACGCCGGCCTCTTCAGCAGTGAACTGAGGCATGGGCGAGGAGACGATTGGAGTTGAAGGGATTGCATCCGCTTCAATTTCTTCATCCAACTGCTCTCACAAAGCAGTAGAAGGATTCTCTTCATCGGATTCACTTGGAATCACATAATCTTCATCAAAAGGAACAAGGTCCTTTGATGGCATGGTTGACATAGGAACAACATCAACTGGGTTGTCAAATGAGCTAGTCAATGGCTTCATCTTCTTCGGGGCTGAAGATCTGATGAAGTTGATGCCTTCCTTTTCTTCACTGCTGCACACTCTTCAGCCTTGGTCTTCTTCACATCTGATGCAGATGGAAGGATCGGAGTTGGTGTAGGCGCAGGAGGAACAGAGGAATTTGGTTGAATTTCTTCAAGCACAACTGATGTAGTTGCCCTGACTTCTTCATTTTCTTTAGGAGCACCACTAGTGGATGCCCTGGCAATTTCTTCAGCGGCTGGAATGCAGTCATCAGCCCTGGTGCTTTGGGTTTCTTCAGCAGCCTGATTGTCATCAGCGGTGCTGGTATTTTCTTCAGTCGGCTGAGCAGATGCTTCAGCGTGAGGATTTTCTTGTTGCGTTGGAGCTGTAACTTTGGACGTGAAATTCTCAGTCAAGTTCACAAACCTGACTTTGGCTCCAAGCCAGTCAGCGTAGTAACAATCAAATTCATCACTCAGTTTCTTGATCTCAGCTTGCAAGGCAACGAGTTCTTCGGGGGAAAGCTTCAGAACATTTTGCTTCAGAAAACGCTGTTTCTTGTACTGCGCTTTCTTCACTCTTCTTCCTTGTTCAAATTTCCATTTCTCTTCTTCAATGAAGGCAGTCAAAACATGACTTTGACCAAGAGTGAGGTTCATCTCCGGCAAAGGCGTGTTGGGATCCTTGTGCCATAGATCAATGAAGTCTAGGATCAGCTTCGGTTCCAGAAGGAGAGGCACATTGCTGCCTTTGGATCTAGCGGCCTTGACCTGCCTATCTCTGATGATTTCTGCAAGTTCTTCATCATCAGCTTCGTCTTCATCAGACGGCACTTGGAAGGCAACCTGCTTCTTGTGAGGACTTGGGTGAGAGCCACGTCCAGCAGTGGCCTTTGTCTTCAGCAGAGAGGGTCCCATTGAAGAATTTGGTGCAGCTCAGGAACTAGCAGAAGCTCCTGAGGCAATAGAGATGCCTGTTGTCCATTGCCACGTGGCAAGGTGCACAGGTGCAGAGGATTTGGTTGGAGCTGCTGAGGACTTTGGCGGAGGAGCTGAGGACTTTGGAGCGGGAGCAGCATGAGGAGTTGGCCGTGAGGACTTTGAAGATTCTGGCCGTGTGGGCATTGCCGAGGAACTGGGCCGTGAGGACATTGTGGGTGAAGCACTTGGCTTATGAGCAGGCTTCTTTGCCATGGCCTTCTTCGGCTTGCTAGCAGAGGCCTCAGCAGTGGTAGCAGCAGCAGAGTCTTCGTTGAATTTCCTCATTGCTTCTCTTGCTTGTCTGGCCAATTTGGCCTGGCGCTTGGCCCATCATTAGGATAATCCTCACTGCGCTTGAGGCTGGTGGGATCTGCTTCTTGGCCAGGTGCCAATGGAGGTATTGGGCATGGAGGATTTAGAGCGAATTTCTTCATATACTTGGGAGTAACATACCTGTATTCCCTCCATTCCCGTGCCCATCTCCTCTCTATCCTTTGGATGCGCACCTTGCGCTGATTTTTGTCCTCCTTGCCAAACTTGGCCTCATCAGGAGTGCAGTAATCCTTGTATATGTCATTTCAAAGGCAGTGTTGACCTCAGGCCTCTTTCCTCCCTTCTGTGGCTTCTTTCCATCAGCCATTTTCTTCAACTGAGGAATTTGGACAATCGAATTCTCTGAAGATGTATGCAACTTTTCTTCGAGGAACGCTGCAAATGAGTTAAGTTGATGAGAACCTAGTGATTCAGCAGCTGACATGAGTACCTGTGAACAGAGTATAGGTGCGAGGAATTTGGAGAGGTCATATGCGTTCTCAGAAGGTTTTGTAAAATGAACACGTTTGAGGAATTTGACCAGATGAGTCTTGAAGAATTTCACTCAGCGTTCTTTGTCTTAGGTTCCAGAGTTGTATAGATTGAGAATCCACACAATTGAGGAATCTTGAAGAAAAACGTAGCTTAGAGAAATGAATCAAGAACAGATGACATGTGAGGTGTTTAGTGTGTGAAGAATTTGAAGAATAAACACCTTTGAAGATTTTGTAGAAATTAGTCGAATCAAAGAGGGTAGTAAAAGTAACTTTTAATTACCCTAGACGAAGAACACGACGAACTGAGACGTGTAGATGTGAAGTTCGTCAGTTCAGATCTTCCACGCCCTAACTTGGCTGAGGAAGACAGCTACGGTGGCGACGGAGTGAAGAAATCCGCAGCCGGCGCGAGTACGACGGCGACGAGGTCGAGGCAGTGAAGCTCTTCCTCACCGGCGATGATGAAGTAGCGGCGGCGCTAGGGTTTGAGAAGCTCGAGCGGGAGAGAGGTCGAGCGGAGTAAAAGTGAAGTGAGGAAGGGGAGGGGTATTTATAGCCACGGTGAAAAACTGTTTGCCCGAAGAAATTGGACGAACGTGCCCCTGATCCTTCTCATTCGCTTGACATGTGTCACCCACGTACTGAGAAGTGGAGATCGTGTGAGGTCGTGAGTGAATAGATAAGTGTTTGCCTGGGATGCGGAACGGTTTGAGCGGCAAAGCCGAAAATTTAGATAAGATAAGTTAAAAGTTCCGTTCCCAAATTCTTCAGTTGACAAGGACACAGTGAAGATTTTGAACGAGTTTCAAATAGAACGCACATGAAGAATTTGTGAATAGATTGGGTGAGTTTAGCATAGAGGAGGAAGGGTCCGATCACATTCACTTAGCAGAAAAAGCAACTTGAAGAAATAGCTATAAGTGAATACTGTAGAGGACTTAAACTCATATATATATATATATATATATATATATATATATATATAGTGTTACTATTCATCACCCAGGGTGCAGAATAAGTTGTTCTTCACTCGAGGTAATCTTACGATCATTTCATAATTAAATTACGTTTGGAATTCAAATAGTTACATTCCAATTGATTCACTACGTAAAATTTGGCATAAGAAAAATAAAAATATAGGTCATAAGACAAGAAAATTAGCAGTTTATGTGTATTTTACACTATGTTTTTACATTTGTAATTTTACATAACATAAAATATTTTTTACGATGATTATATATTTTCTTATTGTCTCTTTTTACGTCGAAAATAAGACAAAACTTACGAAACGTAAAATTACGGTGCATTGATGGTAAAATAGAGGGGGTGACGAATAGTCAATCCCTATATATATATATATATATATATATATATATATATATAGCCAATGAAGAAAAATGACGGAAAAAGGAGAAGATAATGCATAGTTGAAGAACATGAACAACTGAGGAATTTCAAAAAACTGAGGAAAAACTCAAATTGAAGATTTTTAACTTTTGGTGGTGGCGTGACCCACCGTATAAGAATGATGATTTCAGACACCGCGTACAATTGTCGTAGGGCTCTGAGAATCAAATTCTTCGTTAATTTCTTCACACTTAGATTGTTAGTCTTCATTGATTGAAGAAAAACTTTTCTTCATTTGTTGCACATCTAAGTCATCAATTTTGCATAAGTGTTAGGATGAGTATCCTCTTCAAAGAACATTCGAAGATTCTAGGATATTTAGCTCACACCGCAACTTGCTAAATCTCTTCTCATCCAAGGGCTTTGTGAAGATATTGGCTAGCTGTTCTTCAGTCTTCACATGCTCAATAGAAATGTCGCCCTTCAACACATGATCACGAAGAAAATGATGACGAATCTGAATGTGCTTGGTCTTCGAGTACTGAACTGGGTTATGAGCAATCTTGATGGCACTCTCATTGTCACAGTAGAGAGGCACATTCTTCATGTTGACGCCGTAGTCCTCGAGTGTTTGCTTCATCCACAGCAATTGAGCACATCAAGAACCAGCAGCAATGTACTCAGCTTCAACAGTAGACAGTGATACGCAGTTCTGTTTCTTCGAGGACCAACAGACCAAAGATCTTCCGAGGAAATGACATGTGCCAGATGTTGACTTGCGGTCCACACGATCACCAGCATAGTCAGAGTCTGAATATCCAATGAGATCAAAAGCCGAGCCCTTGGGATACCATAATCCAAGTGTTGGTGTGTGAGCTAGATATCGAAGAATATGCTTCACAGCCTTATGGTGTGATTCCTTCGGTGTAGCTTGAAATCGGGCACACATGCAAACTCTAAGCATAATATCTGGCCTAGATGCACATAGGTACAATAAAGAACCAATCATGGAACGGTATACCTTTTGATCAAAGTCAATACCATTTTCATCAGTGCATAGATGGCCATTTGTGGGCATTGGAATTTTGACCCCTTTGCAATCTTGCATGCCGAATTTCCTCAGTACATCCTCGAGGTATTTCTCCTGAGATATGAATATGCCATTGCGCTGTTGACGAATTTGAAGACCTAAGAAGAATTTCAATTCTCCCATCATAGACATTTGATATTCTTCACTCATCATATAGGCAAATTCATCACTGTAACGTTGGTCAGTACAGCCAAAGATAATATCATCAACATATATTTGACACACAAACAATTCACCATCATAAGATTTAGTGAAAAGAGTAGGGTCAAGTGAACCGGGTTTGAAGCCTTTCTTCACGAGGAATTCCTTCAAAGTATCATACCACACCCGAGGGGCATGCTTGAGGCCATAGAGGGCCTTATTGAGTCTGAAGACTTTGTCAGGATGCTTTGGATCTTCAAAACCTGGGGGTTGAGCAAGATATACTTCTTCCTCAAGCTTACCATTGAGGAATGCACTTTTCACATCCATTTGATATAAGGTGATATCATGATGGTTAGCATAAGCAAGTAATATGCGAATAGCCTCAAGTCTAGCAACAGGTGCAAAAGTTTCATCGAAATCAATTCCTTCAACCTATGTGTAGCCTTGAGCTACAAGTCGTGCCTTATTCCTCACCACAAGGCCATTTTCATCTTGCTTGTTGCGGTAGATCCACTTTGTGCCAATGATATTGTGCTTGCGAGGATCTGGACGTTTGACCAGTTCCCAGATGTTGTTGAGCTTGAACTGGTGTAATTCTTCTTGCATAGCTTGAATCCACTCAGGCTCCAAAAATGCTTCATCTACCTTAGTGGGCTCTGTGATAGAGACAAAAGCAAAGTGCCCACAAAAGTTAGACAAATGGGAAGCTTTTGAGCGTGTGAGAGGACCTGGTGCTTCAATGTCATCGATGATCTTCTCAATTTGCACTTCGTTTGCAACGCGAGGATGAGCGGGTTGTCGTCGAGGAATTTGATCAGCATTTTCTTCAGGACCATTTTCCTCAGCACCATTTTCTTCAGGTGCATCAGCTCGACGTTCTTCACGTTCTGGAATGAATTCTTCAGTAGATTCTTGGTAGGAATGACATCCTCAGTAGCCTTGAGTTTGATAGATTCCTCAGGTGCTGGTTCATCTATCACAGAAGGTAGGTGCTCTCTTTGCGAGCCATTAGTTTCATCGAACCGCACATCTACAGTTTCAACAACTTTGTGAAGAACGTTGTTGAAGACTCTGTAGGTGTGCGAGTCCTTTCCGTAACCAAGCATAAAACCCTCATGTGCTTTCGGTGCAAATTTAGAATTGTGATGAGGATCTCTAATCCAACATTTAGCACTGAAGACTTTGAAATAACTCACATTGGGTTTCTTGTCAGTGAGGAGTTCATATGCAGTCTTCTTGAAGAATTTGTCAAGATATACTCTGTTGATGATGTGGCACGCAGTATCAATTGCCTCAATCCAGAAACGACGAGGTGTCTTGTATTCATCAAGCATAGTGCGAGCCATCTCAGCAAGAGTCCTGTTCATTCTGCTGAGGAGTATAAGGAGCAGATAACTCATGAGTAATACCAAGTTCATCAAGATAGTCATCAAGACCAGAGTTCATGAACTCAGATCCATTGTCACTTCTGATGTGCTTGATCTTCACACCAAAGTTGGTTGAAGCCCTCGAAGAAAATCGTTTGAAGACTTCCTGCACTTCATGTTTGTAAGTAACAATGTGTACCCATGTGTAACGAGAGTAATCATCAACAATAACAAAGCCATATTGAGATACATCATTTGAAATAGCAGAATAATGATTAGGACCAAAAAGATCCATGTGAAGCAATTCAAATGGTCGAGTAGTGGTCATGATAGTCTTCGCTGGATGCTTTGCCTTGGTCATCTTTCCAGCTTCACAGGCTCCGCATAAGTGATCCTTGAGGAATTTGACATTCTCAATGCCAATGACATGCTTCTTCTTCGCAAGCGTGTGCAAATTCCTCATGCCTGCATGACCAAGTCGTCGATGCCATAGCCAGCCTTCTGAAGCTTTTGCAAGTAGACACACGGCTGGTTGTGGTCCTGTAGAGAAATCAACAATATACAAGTCTCCTCTCCTAAAGCCTTCGAAGACTTTGGAATTGTCAGCTTCCATGATCACAACACAACGATACTTGCCAAGGCAACAGCCATATCAAGATCACAAAGCATTGAGACTGACATGAGGTTGTATCATAAGGACTCGACGAGCATGACTTTGTTCATGTGCCGATCCTTTGAGATCGCAACCTTACCTAGGCCCAATACCTGACTTTTGCCTTTGTCAGCGAAGATGATATGCTTCAGATGCGATGGAGATAAGGGAGCATCCATCAATAGATTCTTGTCACCATTCATGAGGTTTGTACATCCACTATCGAGGACCCACTCAGTGGCTTTGGGTTGATCATCCTGCAGATGAATTAGTGCAACTTACGAACTCATGTACTTCATCAGTGAAGAATATGACATCAATTCATCAGATCAATTTCATCAAGCAATAGAACAGATAAAGCAGTATGAGGACGTGAGAAATGAAAGTTCATTTCTTCATGATTAGCCTGCGTCCTTTCAGGCATTTTCAGGTCTCCATCAAATTCTTCAGACGTTTAAGCAGGTCTGGAGACCTGACCCTGCATAAGAGATTAGTTCTTTTTCTTCACCACCCACATCTGAAGGGGTGGCAAAGAGTTCATCACTCTGCGAGCTCCATGCGAGAAAGGTGGCATAGAAGCCAGTCCATTTCGTTTCACATAAGAGGAGTTAGGGTAAGCATATGAATAAGCAGAGAAATTCTTCGAGGACTTATGAACATAATGGTTAGAAGAGTAATGCTCATATTCATAGCCCTCGGCTCTTCCCTGCGAAACAGAGGTGTTAGCACAATGATAATCATATGAGGACTTTGATCCTTTTGAGGAATATGATCCACGTGAGGAATTTGGTCCGTATGAGGACTTGGATCCATATGAAGAATTTGGTCCATATGAAGAGTTTGATCTGGGGTTCCTATTCTTCACAGGTGGTGTCATGAGGACATTCACCGGAAGACTTTCAAGGCATCTTTTGGGAACCTAGATTTTCTTCATAGGGGAACAGTTCCTGCAGTTAGTGCCAACATATCTAGCAAATACTTCACCATTCTGATTTTTGAACAGTTTATAGTTGGAGTCAAATGACTCATCAGATGAATGAGGAGATTCACATGTAAAGCCAGATAGATTAGATGGATCTACTAGAGGTCCCTTTGCAGCAACCCATGAGGTTTTGGGGTACTGCTCAGGCTTCCAATAAGTACCATCAGCATTGAGTTTCCTCTCAAAGGCAATACCCTCTTTCCTAGGGTTCCTGTTGAGGATCTGCTTTTAAGCACATCACAAATAGTCTGATGCCCTTTGGGGCTTTTGTACATGCCTGTCATGTACAATTCCTTCGGCCCTGCATCATCAGTGATACTAGCAATGTCCTCAGATGAGGAATTAGTGATAGCAGAGACAGTTGAAGAATTTGTAGCATTAGAAGCATTTGAACATTCAGGTGAAGAATTAGCAAATTCACGTTCGATGCACTTCAAACATGGAGGAACAAATTCTTCCTGAGTAGCGCTGATTTGTTGAGCAAGTAATGAATCGCGCTCCTTCTGACGATCTTCATAACTCACTCTTAGCTTTTCAAGATCTTGCTTTCTTTGAAGAAATTCATAAGAAAGCTTCTCATGATCAGATAAGAGAGTGTTATGATGGCCTTGAAGGTTGTCAAACCTAGTCTGAAGTCTCTGAAGATTTTCAGTCAAGGTTTTAGTGCGATCCATTTCTTCACCCAACATATCATCACTTTTGTCTAGCATGTTTTGAACCTTTTCAAAAGCCTTTTGTTGTTTCACAGCAATCTTAGCAAGTTTAGAGTAGCTGGGCTTGAGGTTTTCATCAGATTCATTCTCACTTGATTCAGAGGAGGTATATTTGAGTACCTTGGCACCCTTTGCCATGAAGCAATAGGTGGGAGTGTAGTCATCATTGCCTTCATCAGCCTTGTTGGTGGAGCCATTTTCTTCAGAGTTGAATATAGACTTGCTGACGAACGCAGTAGCGAGAGCTAGACTCGCCACACCAGACTCAGACTCCTCAGATGCCTTCTCTTCCTCATGTTCCTCAGATCCAGCCTCAGAGTCCATTTCCTTGCCAATGAATGCCCGAGCCTTCTTGGAGCTGCTCTTCTTGTGTGACAAAGACTTCGAGGATTTTGATGATGAAGACTTTGAAGATTTCTTCTTCTTCTTCGCATCATCAGAACTGTAATCCTTGTATTTCTTCTTCTTTGATTCCTTTTCCCACTGAGGACAATCTTGAATGTAGCGACCAGGTTTCTTGCACTTGTGGCATAGCCTCTTCTTGTAGTCACTAGATGAGGAATCATTGCTCCTTGAGGATTTCCCAAAGTGACCACGTCTTGAGAACCTCTGAAATTTCTTCACGAGCAGTGCTAGCTCCTGGCTCAGTTCTTCAGGATCACCAAGGCTACTACCAGAATCTTCACCTTCAGATTCAGAGACAGCCTTGGCCTTCAGGGCACGTGGTCTGCCATAGCTCGAACCATAGAGATCTCTCTTCTCAGCAAGCTGGAACTCATGAGTGTTTAGCCTCTCGAGGATATCAGCGGGATCAAGTGACTTGTAATCAGCACGTTCTTGTATCATCAGTGCCAGAGTATCAAATGAGGAATCAAGCGATCTCAGCAATTTCTTCACCACCTCATGGTCGGTGATGTCAGTGGCACCAAGTGTTGAAGTTCATTTGAGATGTCAGTGAGGCGATCGAAGGTTTGCTGAACATTCTCATTGTCGAGTCTTTTGAAGCGGTTGAAGAGATTGCGAAGAACGTCAACTCGAGAGTCACGCTGTGTTGAGACTCCTTCATTTACTTTGGACAGTCTATCCCAAATAAGCTTAGCAGTTTCCAAAGCACTCACTCTTCCATACTGCCCTTTGCTCAGATGACCACATATGATGTTCTTCGCTTGAGAATCGAGTTGCTTGAATCTCTTCACATCAGTAGCGTTCAGAGAAGGTGTGACTGAGGGAACACCATTTTCCACGACATACCAGAGATCGTTATCAATTGCCTCAACATGCATCCGCATCTTATTCTTCCAGTAAGGGTAGTTCGTCCCATCGAAGGTAGGACACCCAGCAGAGACCTTGATCATACCTGCGGTCGACATAACTAAAACTCCAGGCGGTTAAACCAAAATCACACAGAACAAGGGAGTACCTTGCTCTGATACCAATTGAAAGTGCGTTATATCGACTAGAGGGGGGTGAATAGGCGATTTTTATGAATTCTTCACTGAGGAATTTGCAGGTGAGGAAATTCCTTAGCGAAGAACTACTTGTAGCGGAATAAGTACTCAAAAGTAAACATAACAGAACACAAGCATGGTCATCATGATGAAATGAAGACAAGCACAGAGTACAGAAAGCGTAAACACAGGATAACACAGGATGAAGACACACAGACTGAAGAAATTGAACTGAGGAAATTGAGAAAGTCTTCAATCAAAGTCTTCAAACACAGATATGAGGAGATGAAAGAGTTGAGGAAATAGAACCAGTAAGCTTGGTGAAGACAATGATTTGGTAGACCAGTTCCAACTGCTGTCTCAGTTGTACGTCTGGTTGGAGCGGCTAGGTATTTAAACCTGAGGACACACAGTCCCGGACACACAGTCCTCACCGTATTCTCCTTGAGCTAAGGTCACACAGACCTCGCCCAATCACTCATGGTAAGTCTTCAGGTGACTTCCAAACCTTCACAGACTCGGTCACTCGGCGATCCACAATTCCTTTTGGATGCTCTAGACCATGATGCCTAACCGTCTGGAAGAAGCACAGTCTTCAAAGGTAACAAGCGTCGGATCCACGCAGGATCAATCTCTTCAGTGATGCTCAATCACTTTGGGTTTGTAGGTGTTTGGGTTTCCTCACTCGATGATTTTCGCTCAAAGTCCTCGGAGGATGGGATGCTCTCAAATGACAAGTGTCAGTTTCTCTCGGAGCAGCCAACCAGCTAGTGGTTGTAGGGGCGGCTATTTATAGCCTAGGGAGCAGCCCGACATGATAAGACATAAATGCCCTTCAATAATATGACCGTTAGGTGGGTAGATATTTTGGGACAGCTAGCGCGTAGCACCGCAACGGTCGGATATTTGAGGCTCAAATTCATCAGGGCTATCATGTACCTCACTGTGTAGGCAATCCGCGCTGGCGAATTCCTAACTCCTCAGTCAGAACAAATTCCTCAGAGACCAGAAGAACTTCGTCTCTGTCACTGAAGAATATGACTGAACAGTATGAGATTTCCAATGGCTTCACTCGAAGGGATTGGTAGGTGTAGGATTTTGAGTTGAGCATCACTTGGAAATTTTTCCTTAGAATTTCCTCGACCCCCTTTAACAGTACGGTGTTTCCTATGACTCAAGAAAGAGAAAATGAAACTACGAAAACAAAAGTCTTCACGCTTCATGTTCCTCGTATGAATACCAAGTCTTCAGGGTTACACCAATTTCTTTACTTTCAAAGTCTTCAGAAAGTCTTCAGAAATCCAAAGTCTTCAGACGAAGAACTTCATTTTTAGGGGCCGACTTTCTCTGTAAATATCAAACTCCTCATAGACTTATGGACCTGTGTACACTCGTAAACACATTAGTCCCTTAACCTATAAGTCTTCAATACACCAAAATCACCAAGGGGCATTAGATGCACTTACAACGAGGAGTCTCAAAATGGTTGAGACATAAAAATTGATATATTGGAAGACTATATTCGGACACCGGAATAGTTTCGAGGTGTATCGGGTATTTTCCGGAGTACCGGGGGGTTACCGGAACCCCCCGGGGGGTTATTGGGCCGCATGGGCCTATTGGTGGAAGAAAGGAGGCAGGCCAAGGAAGGGCGCATGCCCCCCTTAGCCCAAACCGAATTGGACTAGGGGGCCGGCCGCCCTTTCCTTCTCTCCTCCGTCACCTTCCCCCTTCTCCTTGTTGGAATAGGAAAGGGGGGGCGAATCCTACTTGGAGTAGGATTGCCCCCCCATGGCGCGCCTCCTCCCCTGGCCAGCCTCCTCCTCCCTCCCCCCTTTATATACGTGGGAGGGGGCAACCCAAAGGCACACGAAAGTTTCTCTTAGCCATGTGCGGTGCCCCCTCCATAGAAACACACCTCGGTCATATCGTTGCAGTGCTTGGGCGAAGCCCTGCGCCGGTAACTTCATCATCATCGTTACCACGTCGTCGTGCTGACGAAACTCTCCCTTGGCCTCAGCTGGATCAAGAGTTTGAGGGACGTCATCGAGCTGTACGTGTGCAGATCGCGGAGGTGTCGTGCGTTCGGTGCTTGATCGGTTGGATCGTGAAGACGTTTGATACGTCTCCGACGTATCTATAATTTTTGAGTGTTCCATGCTATATTATATTCTGTTTTGGACATTATTGGGCTTTATTATACACTTTTATATTATTTTTGGGACTAACCTATTAACCGGAGGCCCAGCCCAGAATTGCTGTTTTTTGCCTATTTCAGAGTTTCGCAGAAAAAGAATATCAAACGGAGTCCAAACGGAATGAAACCTTCGGGAACGTGATTTTCGGAATGAACGTGATCCAGAGGACTTGGACCCTACGTCAAGACATCAACCAGGAGGGCACGAGGTAGGGGGCGCGCCTACCCCCCAGGCGCGCCCTCCACCCTCGTGGGCCCCATGTTGCTCCACCGACGTACTTCTTCCTCCTATATATACCTACGTACCCCCAAACTACCAGATACGGAGCCAAAAACCTAATTCCACCGCCGCAACCTTCTGTACCCGTGAGATCCCATCTTGGGGCCTGTTTCGGAGCTCCGCCGGAGGGGGCATCGATCATGGAGGGCTTCTACATCAACACCATAGCCTCTCCGATGAAGTGTGAGTAGTTTACCTCAGACCTTCGGGTCCATAGTTATTAGCTAGATGGCTTCTTCTCTCTTTTTGGATCTCAATACAATGTTCTCCCCCTCTCTTGTGGAGATCTATTCGATGTAATCTTCTTTTGCGGTGTGTTTGTTGAGACCGATGAATTGTGGGTTTATGATCAAGTTTATCTATGAACAATATTTGAATCTTCTCTGAATTCTTTTATGTATGATTGGTTATCTTTGCAAGTCTCTTCGAATTATCAGTTTGGTTTGGCCTACTAGATTGATCTTTCTTGCAATGGGAGAAGTGCTTAGCTTTGGGTTCAATCTTGCGGTGTCCTTTCCCAGTGACAGTAGGGGCAGTAAGGCACGTATTGTATTGTTGCCATCGAGGATAACAAGATGGGGTTTACATCATATTGCATGAGTTTATCCCTCTACATCATGTCATCTTGCTTAAAGCGTTACTCTGTTCTTATGAACTTAATACTCTAGATGCATGCTGGATAGGGTCGATGTGTGGAGTAATAGTAGTAGATGCAGGCAGGAGTCGGTCTACTTGTCTCGGACGTGATGCCTATATACATGATCATACCTAGATATTCTCATAAATATGCTCAATTCTGTCAATTGCTCAACAGTAATTTGTTCACCCACCGTAATACTTATGCTCTTGAGAAAAGCCACTAGTGAAACCTATGGCCCCCGGGTCTATTTTCCATCATATTAATCTTCGAACACTTAGCTATTTTTATTACCTTTTATTTTACTTTGCATCTTTATCATAAAAATACCAAAAATATTATCCTATCATATCTCACTCTCGTAAATGACCGTGAAGGGATTGACAACCCCTTTATTGCGTTGGTTGCGAGGATTTATTTGTTTGTGTAGGTGCGAGGGACTTGCGCGTGGCCTCCTACTGGATTGATACCTTGGTTCTCAAAAACTTAGGGAAATACTTATGCTACTTTGCTGCATCACCCTTTCCTCTTCAAGGGAAAACCAACGCAGTGCTGAAGAGGTAGCAAGAAGGATTTCTGGCGCCGTTGCTGGGGAGGCTTTCGCAAAGTCAAGACTTGGACTCCCGACAATGAGCCATTTCTGGCACCGTTGCCGGGGAGTCTACGCAAAAGTCAACATACCAAGTACCCATCACAGACCCTTACCTCCCGCATTACATTATTTGCCATTTGCCTCTCGTTTTCCTCTCCCCCACTTCACCCTTGCCGTTTTATTCGCTCTCTCTTTTCCGTTTGCCTCTTTTTGCCCGTCTCCTGTTTGCTCATGTGTTGGATTGCTTGCTTGTCACGATGGCTCAAGATAATACTAAATTGTTTGACTTCACCAATACCAACAACAATGATTTCCTTAGCACTCCGATTGCTCCTCTTACCGATACTGAATATTGTGAAATCAATACTGCTTTGTTGAATCTTGTCATGAAAGATCAATTCGTCGGCCTTCCTAGTGAAGATGCCGCTACCCATCTAAATAGCTTCGTTGATTTGTGTGATATGCAAAAGAAGAAAGATGTGGATAATGATATTGTTAAACTGAAGCTATTTCCCTTTTCGCTTAGAGATCGTGCTAAAGCTTGGTTTTCATCTTTGCCTAAAATAGTATTGATTCTTGGAATAAGTGCAAAGATGCTTTTATCTCTAAATATTTTCCTCCCGCTAAGATCATCTCTCTTAGAAACGATATTATGAATTTTAAGCAACTTGATCATGAACATGTTGCACAAGCTTGGGAGAGGATGAAATTAATGATACGTAATTGCCCTACACATGGTTTGAATTTGTGGATGATTATACAAAAAATTTATGCCGGATTGAATTTTGCTTCTAGAAATCTTTTAGACTCGGCCGCGGGAGGCACTTTTATGGAAATCACTTTAGGAGAAGCTACTAAACTCCTAGATAATATTATGGTTAATTATTCTCAATGGCACACTGAAAGATCTACTAGTAAAAAGGTGCATGCGATAGAAGAAATTAATGTTTTGAGTGGAAAGATGGATGAACTTATGAAATTATTTGCTACTAAGAGTATTTCTTCTGATCCTAATGATATGCCTTTGTCTACTTTGATTGAGAATAATAATGAATCTATGGATGTAAATTTTGTTGGTAGGAATAATTTTGGTAACAACGCGTATAGAGGAAACTTTAATCCTAGGACTTATCCTAGTAATTCCTCTAATAATTATGGTAATTCCTACAACAATTCTTATGGGAACTTTAATAAGATGCCCTCTGAATTCGAGACTAGTGTTAAGGAGTTTATGAATTCACAAAAGAATTTCAATGCTTTGCTCGAAGAAAAATTGCTTAAAGTTGATGAATTGGCTAGGAACATTGATAGAATTTCTCTTGATGTTGATTCTTTGAAACTTAGATCTATTCCACCTAAGCATGATATCAATGAGTCTCTCAAAGCCATGAGAATTTCCATTGATGAATGCAAAGAAAGAACCGCTAGGATGCGTGCTAAGAAAGATTGCTTTGTAAAAGCGTGTTCTTCTAGTTCCTATGAAAATAAAGATGAAGATCTAAAAGTTATTGATGTATCCCCTATTAAATCTTTGTTTAGCAATATGAATCTTGATAATGATGGGACTGAATATGATCCACCTCTACCTAGAAGGCGTTCCAAAAATTCAGAGTTTTTAGATCTTAATGCAAAAATTGGTAAAAGTGGGATTGAAGAGATCAAAACTCTAGATATTAATGAACCCACTATTTTGGATTTCAAGGAATTTAATTATGATCATTTCTCTTTGATATATTGTATTTCCTTGTTGCAATCCGTGCTAAATTCTCCTCATGCTTATAGTCAAAATAAAGCTTTTACTAAACATATCGTTGATGCTTTGATGCAATCTTACGAAGAAAAACTTGAGTTGGAAGTTTCTATCCCTAGAAAACTCTATGATGAGTGGGAACCTACTATTGAAATTAAAATTAAAGATCATGAATGCTATGCTTTGTGTGATTTGGGTGCTACTGTTTTCACGATTCCAAAGACTTTGTGCGATTTGTTAGGTTTCCGTGATTTTGACGATTGCTCTTTAAACTTGCACCTTGCGGATTCCACCATTAAGAAACCTATGGGAAGAATTAATGATGTTCTTATTGTTGCAAATAGGAACTATGTGCCCGTAGATTTTATTGTTCTTGATATCGATTGCAATCCTTCATGTCCTATTATTCTTGGTAGACCTTTCCTTAGAACGATCGGTGCAATTATTGATATGAAGGAAGGAAATATTAGATTCCAGTTTTCGTTAAGGAAATGCATGGAACACTTTCCTAGAAAGAAAATAAAATTACCATATGAATCTATCTTGATAGCCACTTATGGATTGCCTACCAAAGATGGCAATACCTAGATCTATCCTTGCTTCAATGCCTAGCTAGGGGCGTTAAACGATAGCGCTAGTTGGGAGGCAACCCAATTTTTTTTTGCCTTTTGCTTATGTTTAGGAATAAATATTTGATCTAGCTCTGGTTAGACTTGTTTTTATGTTTTAATTAGTGTTTGTGCCAAGTTAAACCTATAGGATCTTCTTGGATAATAGTTATTTGATCTTGCAGAAAATTCCAGAAACTTTCTGTTCACGAAAATAATTGTTAAAAATTACCAGAATGTGATAAAATATTGATTCCAATTGCTGCTGATCAATAAAAAAATTGTCTAGGTCTTCCTATTTTTTCTGAAGTTTTGAAGTTCCAGAAGTTTGCGTTAGTTACAGATTACTACAGACTGTTCTGTTTTTGACAGATTCTGTTTTTCGTGTGTTGTTTGCTTATTTTGATGAATCTATGGCTAGTAAAATAGTTTATAAACCATAGAGAAGTTGGAATACAGTAGGTTTAACAGCAATATAAATAAAGAATGAGTTCATTACAGTACCTTGAAGTGGTGTTTTGTTTTCTTTCGCTAACGGAGCTCACGAGATTTTCTGTTAAGTTTTGTGTTGTGATGTTTTCAAGTTTTGGGTGAAAGATTTGATGGATTATGGAACAAGGAGTGGCAAGAGCCTAAGCTTGGGGATGCCCATGGCACCCCAAGATAATCTAAGGACACCAAAAAGCCAAAGCTTGGGGATGCCCCGGAAGGCATCCCCTCTTTCGTCTACTTCCATCGGTAACTTTACTTGGGGCTATATTTTTATTCACCACATGATATGTGTTTTGCTTGGAGCGTCTTGTATGATTTGAGTCTTTGTTTGTTAGTTTGCCACGATCATCCTTGCTGTACACACCTTTTCAGAGAGACACACATGATTCGGAAATTATTAGAATACTCTATGTGCTTCACTTATATCTTTTGAGTTATATAGTTTTTGCTCTAGTACTTCACTTATATCTTTTAGAGCACGGTGGTAACTTTTGTTTTATAGAAACTATGTTCTCTCATGCTTCACTTAGATTATTTTGAGAGTCTTAAATAGCATGGTAATTTTCTTAAATAGTCCTAATATGCTAGGTATTCAAGACTAGTAAAAACTTTCTTATGAGTGTGTTGAATACTAAGAGAAGTTTGATGCTTGATGATTGTTTTGAGATATGGAGGTAGTGATATCAAAGTGGTGCTAGTTGAGTAGTTGTGAATTTGAGAAATACTTGTGTTGAAGTTTGCAAGTCCCATAGCATGCACGTATGGTAAACGTTATGTAACAAATTTGAAACATGAGGTGTTCTTTGATTGTCCTCCTTATGAGTGGCGGTCGGGGACGAGCGATGGTCTTTTCCTACCAATCTATCCCCCTAGGAGCATGCGCGTAGTGCTTGGTTTTTGATGACTTGTAGATTTTTGCAATAAGTATGTGAGTTCTTTATGACTAATGTTGAGTCCATGGATTATACGCACTCTCACCTTTCCATCATTGCTAGCCTCTTCGGTACCGTGCATTGCCCTTTCTCACATTAAGAGTTGGTGCAAACTTCGCCGGTGCATCCAAACCCCGTGATACGATAGGCTCTTTCACACATAAACCTCCTTATATCTTCCTCAAAACAGCCACCATACCTACCTATTATGGCATTTCCATAGCCATTCCGAGATATATTGCCATGCAACTTTCCACCGTCCCGTTTATCATGACACGTTCATCATTGTCATATTGCTTTGCATGATCATGTAGTTGACATAGTATTTGTGGCAAAGCCACCATTCATAATTCTTTCATACATGTCACTCTTGGTTCATTGCATATCCCGGTACACCGCCGGAGGCATTCATATAAAGTCATACTTTGTTCTAGTATCGAGTTGTAATCATTGAGTTGTAAATAAATAGAAGTGTGATGATCATGATTTTCTAGAGCATTGTCCCAAGTGGAAAAAAGAGAAAGGCCATAAAAAAGAGAAGGCCCAAAAAAATGAGAGAAAAAGAGAGAAGGGACAATGTTACTATCCTTTTTACCACACTTGTGCTTCAAAGTAGCACCACAATCTTCATGATAGAGAGTCTCTTGTTTTGTCACTTTCATATACTAGTGGGAACTTTTCATTATAGAAATTGGCTTGTATATTCCAACAATGGGCTTCCTCAAATGCCCTAGGTCCTCGTGAGCAAGCAAGTTGGATGCACACCCACTTAGTTTCTTTTGTTGAGCTTTCATATATTTATAGCTCCAGTGCATCCGTTGCATGGCAATCCCTACTCCTTGCATTAACATCAATCGATGGGCATCTCCATAGCTCATTGATTAGCCTAGTTGATGTGAGACTTTCTCCCTTTTTGTCTTCTCCACATAACCCCCATCATTATATTCTATTCCACCCATAGTGCTATATCCATGGCTCACGCTCATGTATTGCGTGAAGGTTGAAAAAGTTTGTGATTACTAAAGTATGAAACAATTGCTTGGCTTGTCATCGGGGTTGTGCATGATGAGAGCATTCTTGTGTGACGAAAATGGGGCATGACTAAACTATATGATTTTGTAGGGATGAACTTTCTTTGGCCATGTTATTTTGAGAGGACATAATTGCTTAGTTAGTATGCTTGAAGTATTATTATTTTGATGTCAATATTGAGCTTTTATCTTGAATCTTTCGGATCTGAATATTCATACCACAATTAAGAAGAATTACATTGAAATTATGCCAAGTAGCACTCCACATCAAAAATTCTGTTTTTATCATTTACCTACTCGAGGACGAGCAGGAATTAAGCTTGGGGATGCTTGATACTTCTCCAACGTATCTATAATTTTTGATTGTTCCATGCTATATCATATTCTGTTTTGGACATTATTGGGCTTTATTATACACTTTTATATTATTTTTGGGACTAACCTATTAACCGGAGGCCCAGCCCAGAATTGTTGTTTTTTGCCTATTTCAGAGTTTCACAGAAAAAGAATATCAAACGGAGTCCAAACGGAATGAAACCTTCGGGAACGTGATTTTCGGAATGAACGTGATCCAGAGGACTTGGACTCTACGTCAAGACATCAACTAGGAGGGCACGAGGTAG
>NC_057814.1:392208685-392236432 GCF_018294505.1 Triticum aestivum | reverse complement strand
CTCGTGGGCCCCATGTTGCTCCACCGACTTACTTCTTCCTCCTATATATACCTACGTACCCCCAAACTATCAGATACGGAGCCAAAAAACCTAATTCCACCGCCGCAACCTTCTGTACCCATGAGATCCTATCTTGGGGCCTGTTCCGGAGCTCCGCCGGAGGGGGCATCGATCACGGAGGGCTTCTACATCAACACCATAGCCTCTCCGATGAAGGGTGAGTAGTTTACCTCAGACCTTCGGGTCCATAGTTATTAGCTAGATGGCTTCTTCTCTCTTTTTGGAT
The DNA here is from genome assembly GCF_018294505.1 of Triticum aestivum. Classification (NCBI taxonomy): domain Eukaryota; kingdom Viridiplantae; phylum Streptophyta; class Magnoliopsida; order Poales; family Poaceae; genus Triticum; species Triticum aestivum. The sequence continues at coordinate 392,236,146 of NC_057814.1, read as the reverse complement.
CTCAATACAATGTTCTCCACCTCTCTTGTGGAGATCTATTCGATGTAATCTTCTTTTGCGGTGTGTTTGTTGAGACCGATGAATTGTGGGTTTATGATCAAGTTTATCTATGAACAATATTTGAATCTTCTCCGAATTCTTTTATGTATGATTGGTTATCTTTGCAAGTCTCTTCGAATTATCAGTTTGGTTTGGCCTACTAGATTGATCTTTCTTGTAATGGGAGAAGTGCTTAGCTTTGGGTTCAATCTTGCGGTGTCCTTTCCCAGTGACAGTAGGGACAGCAAGGCACGTATTGTATTGTTGCCATCGAGGATAACAAGATGGGGTTTATATCATATTGCATGAGTTTATCCCTCTACATCATGTCATCTTGCTTAAAGTGTTACTCTGTTCTTATGAACTTAATACTCTAGATGCATGCTAGATAGCGGTCGATGTGTGGAGTAATAGTAGTAGATGCAGGCATGAGTCGGTCTACTTGTCTCGGACGTGATGCCTATATACATGATCATACCTAGATATTCTCATAAATATGCTCAATTCTGTCAATTGCTCAACAGTAATTTGTTCACCCACCGTAATACTTATGCTCTTGAGAGAAGCCACTAGTGAAACCTATGGCCCCCGGGTCTATTTTCCATCATATTAATCTTCCAACACTTAGCTATTTTTATTACCTTTTATTTGACTTTGCATCTTTATCATAAAAATACCAAAAATATTATCCTATCATACCTATTAGATCTCACTCTCGTAAGTGAACCTGAAGGGATTGACAACCCCTTTATTGCGTTGGTTGCGAGGATTTATTTGTTTGTGTAGGTGCGAGGGACTTGCGCGTGGCCTCCTACTGGATTGGTACCTTGGTTCTCAAAAACTGAGGGAAATACTTACGCTACTTTGCTGCATCACCCTTTCCTCTTCAAGGGAAAACCAACGCAGTGCTCAAGAGGTAGCAACGTTCGACTACATCAACCGCGTTACTTAACGCTTCCACTTTCGGTCTACGGAGGTACGTGGACACACTCTCCCCGCTCGTTGCTATGCTTCTCCTAGATAGATCTTGCGTGATCGTAGGAACTTTTTTGAAATACTACGTTCCCCAACAACTTTTCCCCTCTCGTTGCTATGCATCTCCTAGATAGATCTTGCGTGATCGTAGATTTTTTTTTGAAATTGCATGCTACGTTCCCCAACAGTGGCATCCGAGCCAGGTCTATGCATAGATGATATGCACGAGTAGAACACAAAGAGTTGTGGGCGATCATAGTCATACTGCTTACCACCAACGTCTTATTTTGATTCGGCGGTATTGTTGGATGAAGCGGCCTGGACCAACCTTACATGACCACGTTCATGAGACCGGTTCCACCGACAGACATGCAACTTGTTTTGCATAAAGGTGTGGCTGGCGGGTGTCTTTTTCTCCAACTTTAGTTGAATCGAATCTGACTACGGCCGGTCCTTGGTGAAGGTTAAAACAGCAAACTTGACGAAACATCGTTGTGGTTGTGATGCGTAGGTAAGAACGGTTCTTACTAGAAGCCCGTAGCAGCCACGTAAAACTTGTAACAACAAAGTAGAGGACGTCTAACTTGTTTTTGCAGGGCATGTTCTGATGTGACATGGTCAAGACATGATGTGATATACGTTATTGTATGAGATGATCATGTTTCGTAAAAGTTATCGGCAACTGGCAGGAGCCTTATGGTTGTCGCTTTATTGTATGAAATGCAATCGCCATGTAATTGCTTTACTTTATCACTATGCGTTAGCGATAGTTGTAGAAGCAATAGTTGGCGAGACGACAACAACGCTACGGTGGAGATCAAGGTGTCAGGTCGGTGACGATGGAGATCATGACGGTGCTTTGGAGATGGAGATCAAAGACACAAGATGATGATGGCCATATCATGTCACATATTTTGATTGCATGTGATGTTTATCTTTTATGCATCTTATTTTCCTTAGTATGGCGGTAGCATTAGAAGATGATCCCTCACTAAAATTTCAAGGTATAAGTGTTCTCCCTGAGTATGCACCGTTGCGACAGTTCGTCGTGCCGAGACACCACGTGATGATCGGGTGTGATAAGCTCTACGTTCACATACAACGGGTACAAGACAGTTTTGCACATGCGGAATACTCGGGTTAAACTTGACGAGCCTAGCATGTACTGACATGGCCTCGGAACACTGGAGACCAAAAGGTCGAACGTGAATCATATAGTAGATATGCTCAACATAGAGATGTTCACCATTGAAAACTAATCCATCTCACGTGATGATCGGACATGGTTTAGTTGATATGGATCACGTGATTATTTAGATGACTCGAGGGATGTCTATCTAAGTGAGATTTCTTAAGTAATATGATTAATTGAACTTAATTTATCATGAACTTAGTCCTGATAGTTTTTGCATATCTATGTTATAGATCAATGGCCCGTGCTACCGTTCCTTTGAATTTTAATGCGTTCCTAGAGAAAGCTAAGTTGAAAGATGATGGTAGCAACTACACGAACTGGGTCCGTAACTTGAGGATTATCCTCATTGCTGCACAGAAGAGTTATGTCCTTGATGCACCGCTAGGTGAAAGGCCTACTGCAGGAGCAAATGCTGCTGTTATGAACATTTGGCAAGCTCAATCTGATGACTACTCGATAGTTCAGTGTGCCATGCTTTACGGCTTAGAATTGGGACTTCAAAGACGTTTTGAACGTCATGGACCATATGAGATGTTCCAGGAGTTGAAGTTAATATTTCAAGCAAATGCCCGAGTTGAGAGATATGAAGTTTCCAACAAGTTCTATAGCTGCAAGATGGAGGGGAACAGTTCTGTCAATGAACACATACTCAGAATGTCTGGGTACCATAACTACTTGACTCAGCTGGGAGTTAATCTTTCGGATGATAGTGTTATTGACAGAGTTCTTCAATCACTACCACCAAGCTACAAAGGCTTCATGATGAACTATAATATGCAAGGGATGGATACAACTATTCCCGAGCTCTTTGCAATGCTCAAAGCTGCAGAGGTAGAAATCAAGAAGGGGCATCAAGTGTTGATGGTTAACAAGACCACTAGTTTCAAGAAAAAAGGGCAAAGGAAAGAAGGGGAACTTCAAGAAGAATGGCAAGCAAGTTGCTACTCCCGGGAAGAAATCCAAGTCTGGACCTAAGCCTGAAACTGAGTTCTTCTACTGCAAAGGGACTGGACACTGGAAGCGGAACTGCCCCAAGTATTTGGCGGATAAGAAGGATGGCAAAGTGAACAAAGGTATATTTGATATACATGTTATTGATGTGTACCTTACTAATGCTCGTAGTAGCACCCGGGTATTTGATACTGGTTCTGTTGCTCATGTTTGCAACTCGAAACAGGGGCTACAGATTAAACAAAGATTGGCTAAGGACGAGGTGACGATGCGTGTTGGAAATGGTTCCAAGGTCGATGTGATCGCCGTCAGCATGCTACCTCTACATCTACCTTTGGGATTAGTTTTAGACCTGAATAATTGTTATTTGGTGCCAGCGTTGAGCATGAACATTATATCTGGATCTTGTTTGATGCGAGAGGGTTATTTATTTAAATCAGAGAATAATGGTTGTTCTATTTATATAGTAATATCTTTTATGGTCATGCACCCTTGAAGAGTGGTCTATTTTTGTTGAATCTCGATCGTGGTGATACAAATATTCATAATATTGATGCCAAAAGATGTAAAGTTGATAATGATAGTGCAACATATTTGTGGCACTGCCGTTTAGGTCATATTGGTGTAAAGCGCATGAAGAAACTCCATGCAGATGGACTTTTGGAATCACTTGATTATGAATCATTTTATGCTTGCGAACCATGTCTCATGGGCAAGATGACTAAGACTCCGTTATCCGGAACAATGGAACGAGCCACAGACTTATTGGAAATAATACGTACCGATGTATGCGGTCCGATGAGTGTTGAGGCTCGCGGCGGATATCGTTATTTTCTGACCTTCACAGATGATTTGAGAAGATATGGGTATATCTACTTAATGAAACACAAGTTTGAAACATTTGAAAAGTTCAAAGAATTTCATAGTGAAGTGGAAAATCATCGTAACAAGGAAATAAAGTTTCTACGACCTAATCGCGGAGGCGAATATTTGAGTTACGAGTTTGGTCTTCATTTAAAACAATGTGGAATAGTTTCGCAACTCGCGCCAACTGGAACACCACAGCGTAATAGTGTGTCCGAACGTCGTAACCGTACTTTATTAGATATGGTGCGATCTATGATGTCTCTTACCGATTTACCACTGTCGTTTTGGGGTTATGAATTAGAGACAACTGCATTCATGTTAAATAGGGCACCATCTAAATCTGTTGACACGACACCGTATGAACTGTGGTTTGGGAATAAACCTAAGTTGTCGTTTCTTAAAGTTTGGGGTTGCGATGCTTATGTGAAAAAGCTTCAGCCTGATAATCTCGAACCCAAATCGGAGAAGTGCGTCTTCATAGGATACCCAAAAGAAACTGTTGGGTACACCTTCTATCACATATCCGAAGGCAAGATATTTGTTGCTAAGAATGGATCCTTTCTAGAGAAGGAGTTTCTCTCGAAAGAAGTGAGTGGGAGGAAAGTAGAACTCGATGAGGTAATTGTACCTTCTCTCGAATTGGAAAGTAGCTCATCACAGAAAACTGTTCCCGTGATGCCTACACCAATTAGTGAGGAAGCTAATTATGATGATCATGAAACTTCAGATCAAGTTAGTACCGAACCTCGTAGGTCAACCAGAGTACGTTCCGCACCCTAGTGGTACGGTAATCCTGTTCTGGAAGTCATGTTACTAGATCATGACGAACCTACGAACTATGAGGAAGCGATGATGAGCCCAGATTCCGCGAAATGGCTTGAAGCCATGAAATCTGAGATGGGATCCATGTATGAGAACAAAGTATGGACTTTGGTTGACTTGCTCGATGATCGGCAATCCATAGAGAATAAATGGATCTTCAAGAAGAAGACTGACGCTGACGGTAATGTTACTGTCTACAAAGCTCGACTTGTTGAGAAAGGTTTTCAACAAGTTCAAGGAGTACGATGAGACCTTCTCACCCGTAGCGATGCTTAAGTCTATCCGAATCATGTTAGCAATTGCCGCATTTTATGATTATGAAATCTGGCAAATCGACATCAAAACTGCATTCCTTAATGGATTTCTTAAAGAAGAGTTGTATATGATGCAACCAGAAGGTTTTGACGATCCTAAAGGTGCTAACAAAGTGTGTAAGCTCCAGCGATCCATTTATGGACTGGTGCAAGCATCTCGGAGTTGGAATATACGCTTGGATGAAGTGATCAAAGCATATGGTTTTATACAGATTTTGGAGAAGCCTGTATTTACAAGAAAGTGAGTGGGAGCTCTGTAGCATTTCTAATATTATATGTGGATGACATATTGTTAATTGGAAATGATATAGAATTTCTGGATAGCATAAAAGGATACTTGAATAAGAGTTTTTCAATGAAAGACCTCGGTGAAGCTGCTTATATATTAGGCATCAAGATCTATAGAGATATATCAAAACGCTTAATTGGACTTTCACAAAGCACATACCTTGATAAAGTTTTGAATAAGTACAAAATGGATCAGTCAAAGAAAGGGTTCTTGCATGTGTTACAAGGTGTGAAGTTGAGTCAGACTCAATGCCTGACCACTGCAGATGATAGAGAGAAAGTCATTACCTATGCCTCAGTCATAGGTTCTATCATGTATGCAATGCTGCGTACGAGACCTGATGTGTGCCTTGCTATAAGTTTAGCAGGGAGGTACCAAAGTAATCCAGGAGAGGATCACCGGACAGCGGTCAAGAACATCCTGAAATACCTGAAAAGGACTAAGGATATGTTTCTCGTTTATGGAGGTGACAAAGAGCTAGTCGTAAATGGTTACGTCGATTCTAGCTTTGACACTAATCCGGATGACTCTAAGTCCCAAACCGGATACGTATTTATATTGAATGGTGGAGCTGTCAGTTGGTGCAGTTCCAAGCAAAGCGTCGTGGCGGGATCTACGTGTGAAGCAGAGTACATAGCTGCTTCAGAAGCAGCAAATGAAGGAGTCTGGATGAAGGAGTTCATATCCGATCTAGGTGTAATACCTAGTGCATCGCGTCCAATGAAAATCTTTTGTGACAATACTGGAGCAATTGCCTTAGCGAAGGAATCCAGATTTCACAAGAGAACCAAACACATCAAGAGACGCTTCAACTCCATCTGTGATCAAGCCAAGGAGGGAGACATAGAGATTTGCAAAATACATACGTATCTGAATGTTGTAGACCCGTTGACTACGCCTCTTCCATGAGCAAAACATGATCAGCACCAAGACTCCATGGGTGTTAGAATCATTACAATGTAATCTAGATTATTGACTCTAGTGCAAGTGGGAGACTGAAGGAAATATGCCCTAGAGGCAATAATAAAGTTGTTATTTATATTTCCTTATATCATGATAAAATGTTTACTATTCATGCTAGAATTGTATTAACCGAAAACTTGATACATGTGTGAATACATAGACAAAACACAGTGTCCCTAGTATGCCTCTACTAGACTAGCTCGTTAATCAAAGATGGTTAAGTTTCCTAACCATAGACATGTGTTGTCATTTGATGAACGGGATCACATCATTAGGAGAATGATGTGATGGACAATACCCATCTGTTAGCTTAGCATAATGATTGTTAAGTTTTATTGCTATTGCTTTCTTCATGACTTATACATATTCCTTTGACTATGAGATTATGCAACTCCCGAATACCGGAGGAATACCTTGTGTGCTATCAAATGTCACAACGTAATTGGGTGATCATAAAGATGCTCTACAGGTATCTCTGAAGGTGTTTGTTGGGTTGGCATAGATCGAGATTAGGATTTGTCACTCCGAGTATCGGAGAGGTATCTATGGGTCCTCTAGGTAATACACATCATGATAAGCCTTGCAAGCAATGTGACTAATGAGTTAGTTGGGGGATGATGTATTACGGAACAAGTAAAGACACTTGCCGGTAACGAGATTGAACTAGGTATGAAGATATCGACGATCGAATCTCGGGCAAGTAACATACCGATGACAAAGGGAATGACGTATGCTATCATTGTGGTTTGACCGATAAAGATATTCGTAGAATATGTAGGAACCAATATGAGCATCCAGGTTCCGCTGTTGGTTATTGACCGGAGATGTGTCTCGGTCATGTCTACATAGTTCTCGAACCCGTAGGGTCCTCATGCTTAACATTCGATGACGATTTTGTATTATGAGTTATGTGTTTTGGTGACCGAAGATTGTTCAGAGTCCCAGATGAGATCACTGACATGACGAGGAGTCTCGAAATGGTCGAGAGGTAAAGATTGATATATCGGATGATAGTATTCGGACACCGGAAGTGTTTCGGAATGTATTAGGTACGTATCAGAGTACCACGGGGGTTACCGGAGCCCCCCCGGGGGAAGATATGGGCCCTATGGGCCATAGGAGGGAGGCAAGGCAGCCCACAAGGGTGCCCCCCAAGGGAGGAGTCCGAATTGGACTAGGGGAGGGGGTGCGGCCCCCCTTTCCTTCTCCTTCTCCCTCTCCTTCCCCCTTTCTCCCTCCGATAAAAGGAAGGGGGGAGCGAATTGGACTAGGAGCCCAAGTGGGACTCCTCCCACTTGGCGCGCCCCTAGGCCGGCCTCCTCCCCTCTCCCTCCTTTATATACGGGGATGGGGGCACCTCTAAGGCACATCAATTGTTCTTAGCCGTGTGCGGTGCCCCCCTCCATCGTTTACTCCTCCGATCATATTGTCGTAGTGCTTAGGCGAGGCCCTGCGCGGATCACTTCACCATCACCGTCACCACGCCGCCGTGCTGACGAAACACTCCCTTGACACTTTGCTGGATCAAGAGTTCGAGGGACGTCATCGAGCTGAACGTGTGCAGAACTCGGAGGTGCCGTACGTCCGGTGCTTGATCGGTTGAATCGAGAAGACGTTCGACTACATCAACCGCGTTAAGCTAACGCTTCCGCTTTCGGTCTACGAGGGTACGTGGACACACTCTTCCCCTCTCGTTGCTATGCATCTCCTAGATAGATCTTGCGTGATCGTAGGAATTTTTTTGAAATTGCATGCTACGTTCCCCCACAAGGGGTGAGCCTGGCCATGGAGTGAAGCGGTGAGCCTCTTATTATTGAGACGAACTATGCGACAGTGACCAACATGATCAGCAACCCTACACCCACTAGGTCCCTGTTACATCCTTGGTAGGAGCGACCAGTCAACTCCTCGATGAATGACTACATGAAACAAAAGGCATCGGCCGTGAGCAAAATAGGGCCACACATGTACTCGCTGAGATGGGCCGGTCTTTAATTAAGACAATTGTTTGGTTCCGATGGGCCCCTCATGAAGTTGACATCATTTGTCAACAAGATGTTAATGACTTCTTTTATGAGAACAATCTATTCATCATGTCATGATAGTTCAAAGAACACAGAAATAATAAAAATTGCATTGTGCGTAGAACAACCTACCGACGACTACACGCACTAGAGCGAGCCTAAGGCATACGGCCGCCATCACCCTTCCCTCACCGAAGCCGGGCCAAACTTGTTGTAGTAGACGGTCGGGAAGCTGAGTACTCCCTCCGTACCGGTGCATTAGGCACATTACGAAAGTCAAATGATCCCAAATTCTTTGGCGCGATGCATTAACGCTCATCTTGTTTCTTATTTCTTAACATAAATAAAGGAATCAACCAGTAAAAGATGTGGGGCGTGTATGCTTTCAATGAATTTTTAGACTACCTAACACGACATGCATTAGTCAGCTTATTGTATGCAATAGTATTAATTAGCAAATAAACATTTAGTTCTCTCATTTTCCCCTTCGCCTTGGTCACGTGCACAACCTAGATAACTAATGCACTGATAAGGAGGGAGTAAATGAAATTGATTGTTTATTTTGACACACCAACTTCAGGTTCACCCGTTGCCGTCTGAATTCATCTTTCATGTAGAGAATTTAACCCCTAGAGTTTCCTAAAAAAAAAGAATGTAACCCCCGGAGTAAAAGGGGCAAGGGTAAATGTGTAAAATGCAATAGGCAAAATAAAATGGTCGGGCGAAGCACCGAATCATTCCCCTCACCCCCACACCGGCCGCCTCTCCTCCACTTGCCCAGAACCCTAACCCCCATGGATCCCCAGAAAAACGCATTCTCTAGATTTGCCACACCCGCCAGCAACATTTGACGCGACGGAATTGCCGGACGGGACGACGGCGCCTCCAGAGGTATGCCTACTCTCCATCGCTCGCCACCTAGACTCTTCATTGTTTATCGCTGCTGTCTGATCCTCGTGGTAACATTTGTTGAAATGGAAAAATAAGAAGAAGAGAGGGTGGTGGTGTACCTATGTTGCCTCAATCTTAAGTCCATCGACTTATCTTGCTTATTTTTTGGATGATTGAATCAGTTTCGTGTCCATTATTGATTCCAGTTAGGACGGCTATTGGGGTTTCTTCGGTGTGGATCAAGTGTCGGTCCTGTTGATCCATTCATTGATTCACGATTTTTTCCCTTCTTTATTTCTATACTGGAATTTGCATTTTTTTAGTTGTATGGATCCGTATGGGTGTGAATCAAAGAGATGAATGTGCGGCCGATTGCTTGTAGATATACTACTAACACATATACTTGTGCAAATGTTGCAGGAACTGCACATCACAGCAAGCAAAGAGCAATGGCGTCAACCACCGAATCGGCATGCACAACTCAGACGGTGCAAGGCACACATCGGTTCCAGATATGTCAGTTCAGTTATGGGAATGTTGGTGATGAGGATTACATCCGCTCCGGCACCTTCAGGGTGGGGGGATTCGACTGGGTTATTGTATACTGCCCGGACGCTGATGGCGATGATGGGGTGGAATACATATCAGTTTATCTGGAGTTGATGAGCAAGTATGCGGAGGCGTTGGCGTTCGTAGACCTGAGACTGATCAACCAAGTCACTGGAGATGCGTGTACAATATATGCAGAGAACAGGGTGCCGAATCAGTTCAAGTCTACCAGCTTCGAAGAGGCTTCCTGGGGGCGTGAAAAATTTATCAGTAAACGTGCTTTGAAAGATTCAGGGTATATCCGAGATAACCGCCTTGTTATTGAGTGTGTCGTTACTGTGGTACACGAACTAAGGGTGTCTGAAAACAAAGCATCCTGCGAAATTGAAGTCCCTCCCCCAAATGCATTAGAGCATTTTGGCAAGATGCTGAAGGATAAGTCCAGAGCAGATGTGACCTTCAAAGTTGGAGGAGAAATGTTTCCTGCCCACAGGGCAGTGCTCTCTGCCAGGTCGCCAGTTTTCAAAGCGCAGCTAAGTGAACCCATGAAGGAGAACAAGATGCGGCACATAACCGTTGATCGCATGGAACCGGTGGTTTTCGAGGCTCTGCTCCATTTCGTTTACACTGATTCCTTGCCTACAATGGATGATCTTGACAGATCTGAAAGAAATGCCGTGGTCCAGCATCTATTTGCAGCAGCGGAGCAATATGGTCTAGAGAGGTTGAAGCTTATGTGTGAACGCATCTTGTGCCTGAACCTTGATGTTGATAATGTGGCTGTTGTACTGCGTCTAGTTGATCGATACGACTGCCAGAAGCTCAAAGAAGCCTGTGTCGACTTTTTGGTTCCTTCAGAGAGAATCGATGCTGTTGTGGCAAGCCGAGAATACGAGTCAATAAAGTTGGTTTCTCCCTCTCCATTAGCCGATTTGTGGGAGAAGAATACTCGTCCCCCCAAACGTTCCTTTTAGAACATGTGTAAGCTTGGAGGAGAAGCAAGTTCAGTCAGCAGATGTGTTATGAGTACTTCTGTCAACAAAACCACTTGTATTGGTGATCGTAATTCCACCAGTAGAGTATTATGCTTATCCAGGCCCTAAGTGTCTCTGCCCCGGAAAAAAAACCTGCTGATGTCTCTTTAGTCTTTTGGTTGAAACTGTTAGTGATATGTTGCCCATGCATGTTTAAGCGTGTAACTGGAATACGTAGGTCTCTTTTAATTCTGCCTATCTTGTCAATGTTTTGGACCAACTACTTTGGCCCTTTGCTCTGATTCGCAACTTGGGGAGAGGTGGATTTAGTTCACGGTCGATCTCACACATGTGAGAAGTGATAATCCTTGTGACCCAGGAGATTTGCTAGTATGTGGTAGTGCTGAACTGATGACTGTTCAGTTCCTATTGTCATCTGCATGTTGCAAATACTTTTGTTGTTGGGCTGTTTCGTGGCATCCTTTTTGTTGGATATAGGCCTCCTTGATTTGTAGGAATTTTGTAGGTATTCTATGGGATAGAGTTTTCAAAGGAAAAGTTCCTTTCTAGACCTTTGGTATGTAGGAACGGAGGAATCAACCCTTCACATTTCAAAGAAAAACAAATATTAGCCTAGACTCAATAAAAAAATTCCTATCAAACGTCATCTTAATTCCTATGGTATTTCTATCCTATGAACCAAAAGAGGCCTAAAGGGTGGATAATGTGAACTTGTGTTAGAACATTTACAACCGGACTTGGCAAATCTGATCCCTCAAACGACCGCGGACGTGCCCCGGGGACAGTGGCCGGTCACGCCTCAAATATTTGATTCTTTTTTTTGCGGGAGACTCAAATAAGTCGAGCTTGATTCTACAACCGAACACCTCAAATTAGAAACCTCAAACCCATATTATTACATGCAACGTGAAACCTAATCTAAGTCGAGCTTGCTCGATTCTGCCGCGCCCTAAGCGAGACGTGCGTCCGAGCGGGAGCGGCTTCGACGGGAAATGATGTACTTCGGTTTTTCCATCGGTATTCGGTTAAATACCGAACCTATCGATTCCAATTCGGTTATTCAACATAAAAACCGATTTTAAATATACTAGCAGAAAAAATCGAATTTTTTTCTTTTCGGTTTTGGCATCGGTTCGGTGTTCGGTTGGTCGGTTTTTATGCCCACCTCTAGGTGCCGGTGGACGTCGGATCAATGATGGATCCGTTCTGGGACGAGCCGGCGACATCCACCACGACGCGGTTCGGCGCCTGGACTGCTGCACCATACGGGGCGCCGGAGAATGCGGCTCCACCTCGCCGACGTCCACCTGCGCGAGGGGCTGCCGCCGCCTCCCGCGCTCGCTGCCTCGCATGGCAGGCACACCACGCCATGTTTGCGTCGGACGACGCCTATGGTGTGTCCATGGCCTCGACGCGTCAACGGAGGGGTTGCGCGTCCGCCACCGCGTTCGGACGCCAGACGGACCGCACCGCCTCCTGTGAGGCAACGACGACACACCTAGCGTCGGATCCATGCACCATTTGGGCGGACGCATTGGATTCCCAACGGAAGGAGTCCGAGCGCTACCTCGCATGGGCCTCCTCTTGGAAGCGACAGAGCGCAAGCCGGAAGGCCATCTCCTCCTCGGGGCCGGGTGGGATGAGCTCGGGGTCGACGCATATGGAGGTGAAGGACTTGGATCCGCTGCCTGCCATGCCGAAGACGGTCGGAGATCATCGGATGGGAGCTTGGGTGGCGGAGGGGAGGGAAGTGGAGTGAAGTGGCTAGGGTTTTGATGTGGAGCATCCCACGGTCATCCCCATAGACACTACCTCAACTACCCAAGCTCCAAGTGGACCCATGACAAGAGCTCGAGCACGTGCTATTCAATCCGAGGTGACATCTCTCCTACTTGAGTTTCCCTTACACTCGAGTGAGATATGGCTGCTACCTAAGTCAGAAACACTATGTGTAATCAGGTACAACGCACAAGCCATGGAGCCGAGAGCTGAGGAAGAAGGGACAAGCGTTAACTCTCTGTTCAGCCCGAAACTTCTGGCCAGAGCCCGGAACCTCCGGCCGCCATGGAACTTCCGGCCCCCGACGACCCAGACGAGCCCGGGCGTGCCAACTCTCTGGTTAGCCCGGAACCTCCGTCCTGCCTGGACCTTCCGGCCCCCAGACGCCAGCCCAGCTCCCACCGTGCCAACTCTCTGGTTAGGCCGGACCCTCCCCGGACCTTGGCCCAGAACCTCCGGCGCCCGGAACTTCCGGGCCTGCCTGCGCGCAGTGACTCGGGCCGAGGCCCATGTACCCTTTCGCCCCCTAGATTATAAATACTCTTCTTCTACCTACGTTTTAGGGTTAGCAAAGTAGTAGCTCATTTGAGAAGCTTTGCTCTCCACTTGATACCTTCTCCATCGGTGTTCACGACCTCTACGGAGAAGATCCCCCCAAGTGGATTCAAGACCCCTCACGGGAAGACCCCTCAAGACCTTCTCACGGAGAAGAATTTGCTACTTGTATCGTCCTTTGTTGATCGTGTATCTCTTTGTGTTTCGAGGATCTAGCACATGTGTAATCAAATCTTGTTGGTTTGAGTGGATCCTCTCGCGTTTCCTCTCGTGTTTCCCCTCGTGTTCGTCATGTTCTTCGTGGGATCCGCTCCAATCGTGAAAGATCAGGCATCTAGGGTTCTACCCTACATCATCTTGGTATCAGAGCCAGGTTGATCACGATTTTGGAGCCCCCCTCTTTGTTTTCTAGCCTAATTCTTTTTGATTTCATCCTAAATTCGAAAATCCCCACCAAAAAATAGCCCCAAAATTTTTGTGATTTGTTGGTTTGATGAAGTTTTGTTGGATGTGATCCGTGGATTTCGCGTGTGGCACGTAGATCTAGCTTTCCCACCCTTCCTTCCACCCAAATTTTTTCTTTTCCCCCTCTGATTTGCGTTTTTCCCAAAGTTTTTCCGCCAAATCCACGGTCCCCAAGTTTCCTGTTCTTGGCAGAATCGCGACCCCCGAAACTTCCGGACCTCAGACCTTCCATCTTCCCCGGAACATCCGTCCTAGACAGAACGTCTGCGCATCCTCGACTGCTTCCGCTACTTCGCCAACTCTGACTACGGTGCAGCGGCATCTTCGCCAACGTACTGAAGACCGTGCACTACAACATCGACAACGATCACATCACTTTTGACACTATCAACCGTAAGCAAGGACGGTAACTTTGACGATATCTTTGTCTACTCCTTGCCATTGCATTGAAAACCCCATAGCCTTCCTTTTGCATCACTTACCCATCGAGACTAGCCTTTGAGTATTGTCGACAACGTTACTTGTGCACACTAGTGATCATCATCTTGTTGCATATATCATATCATCTTGGTGTCCATATCTTGGTATCATCTCTTGTGTCACAAGGTTGTCATAGCATATACACAATTGCTATCTTGGTTCATGAAGTTTTGCATAAGAGGCCAAAGAAAGAGCTCAAAAGAGAAAGAGCCAAACAAGCTTTTAAGCAAAAGGAAAAGACAAGCAAAGAGCTTTTAAGCAAGAACCATAACATCATACTACATTAAGATTGTCATACTCGATCATCTTGGATCATATCATCGGAACACCATACATATAGCATACTTGGGATAGAAGTCGTTGCATTTTTCTTAGTAGGTTGTGCACAAGTTGTGTATCCGCCTATTGTGCAATCGAGCTAGCGTCTCTCTAGCGTTGTGCAACAAGAGCATTTTCGTGGATTCCACATTTTGGCTCATTCCTTGGTTGCACGACCGCATTTATCTATCTGTGTGTGTGTTTCTGTGTACCATATCTTGCTATTGGTCTACTTGTTACATTTGCAAATTTATGAATCTTTTTCAACATTATTGAGTCTCACTAACAATTGCATAAATTTTGTGCCACCATGCTAACGGAGCTCCACTATAAGCTTTCTTTGTGTAGGTGTGAGAGATCGATGAGATACGGTACCAATTGTGCTATTTCCTTGATACATCATTGAGTGATCTTTGATCCATTCTCAACATCGGTCAAGGTACATTTGGTATTGTTCTTCCTTTTTCCCACTCACACATTTACTTGGAATGATGGATAGGCCAACTACTTCTACCAACCCACTCTTCATCGAGCAAATGTCACGGAAGATGATGAGCAAACTATGGCACGCTTCCTGAATGGACTCAATCACCCTATCAAGAAGATTGCTGACTTCCAACCTTACTCGACCTCATCGAGCTAGTGCATCAAGCTACTAAGGCGGAGCGGCAAGTGCAAAATGACTTCAAGTATGCCAAATTCTCTTCCAAGACATACGGCTACAACAACCAAGCTTCAATGACTCCAACGCCTTCTACATCAACCAAACCTTCTACAAGAAACGACGACAAGTCAAGTTACAAGAAAACTTCGACAACCTCAAGTCGTCCTACTACAAGCAACTTCAAGCCGAGATCTTCATCATCTACAACTCCACCGGATGAGACCATCAAGACAAGTTCCATCAAGTGCTTTGATGTCTAATACGCAACCTTCTTCTTGTAGACGTTGTTGGGCCTCCAAGTGCAGAGGTTTGTAGGACAGTAGCAAATTTCCCTCAAGTGGATGAACTAAGGTTTATCAATCCGTGGGAGGCATAGGATGAAGATGGTCTCTCTTAAAAAAACCCTGCAACCAAATAACAAGGAGTCTCTTGTGTCCCCAACACACCCAATACAATGGTAAATTGTATAGGTGCACTAGTTCGGCGAAGAGATGGTGATACAAGTGCAATATGGATGGTAGATATAGGTTTTTGTAAACTGAAAATATAAAAACAGCAAGGTAACAAGTGGTAAAAGTGAGCGTAAACGGTATTGCAATGCGTTGAAACAAGGCCTAGGGTTCATACTTTCACTAGTGCAAGTTCTCTCAACAATAATAACATAATTGGATCATATAACTATCCCTCAACATGCAACAAAGAGTCACTCCAAAGTCACTAATAGCGGAGAACAAACGAAGAGATTATGGTAGGGTACGAAACCACCTCAAAGTTATCCGTTCTGATCGATCTATTCAAGAGTTCGTACTAGAATAACACCTTAAGACACAAATCAACCAAAACCATAATGTCACCTAGATACTCCAATGTCACCTCAAGTATCCGTGGGTATGATTATACGATATGCATCACACAATCTCAGATTCATCTATTCAACCAACACAAAAGTACTTCAAAGAGTGCCCCAAAGTTTCTACCGGAGAGTCAAGACGAAAATGTGTGCCAACCCCTATGCATAGGTTCATGGGCGGAACCCGCAAGTTGATCACCAAAACATACATCAAGTGGATCAATAGAATACCACATTGTCACCACGGGTATCCACGCAAGACATACATCAAGTGTTCTCAAATCCTTAAAGACTCAATCCGATAAGATAACTTCAAAGGGAAAACTCAATCCATTACAAGAGAGTAGAGGGGGAGAAACATCATAAGATCCAACTATAATAGCAAAGCTCGCGATACATCAAGATTGTATCACCTCAAGAACATGAGAGAGAGAGAGATCAAACACATAGCTACTGGTACATACCCTCAGCCCCGAGGGTGAACTACTCCCTCCTCGTCATGGAGAGCGTCGGGATGATGAAGATGTCCACCGGTGAGGGATCCCCCCTCCGGCAGGGTGCCGGAACAGGGTCCCGATTGGTTTTTGGTGGCTACAGAGGCTTGCGGCAGTGGAACTCCCGATCTATTATGTTCCTCGATGGTTTTAGGGTATATGGAGATATATAGGCGAAAGAAGTCAGTAAGGGGAGCCACGAGGGGCCCACGATGGTGGAGGGCGCGCCCAGGGGGTGGGCGCGCCCCCCTGCCTCGTGCTCTCCTCGTTGATCTCCTGACGTGCACTCCAAGTCTCCTGTATTGCTTTCTTTCCAAAAATAACTTTTCCGAAGGTTTCATTCCATTTGGACTCCGTTTGATATTCCTTTTCCGCGAAACACTGAAACAAGGGAAAAAACAGAAACTGGCACTGGGCTCTGGGTCAATAGGTTAGTCCCAAAAATAATATAAAAGTGCATAGTAAAGCCCATTAAACATCCAAGATGGATAATATAATAGCATGAATACTTCATAAATTATAGATACGTTGGAGACGTATCATGCTTCACTGGCGGCGGCCGAGGCCACAAGTCCTCTGAGTGCACCAATAAGCGCACCATGATCCTCAACGATGATGGCACATACGACTCCGTGAGTGAAGAGGAAATGGAAGCCATTGAGCAAGTGGCCATGCACCGACACGTAAATGAGGATGACGATGATCAAGTCTTTTGTGACGAAGATTCGAGCCCCACTCTCGTTGTCTCCAAGGTCTTGACACTTCAACATCAACAAGACGAAGACCAAAGATGCCATATCTTCCACACCAAGGTGGGCATCAATGGAAGGTCTGTGAAGGTCATCATCAACGGAGGAAGTTGCCATAACTTGGCAAGTGAAGAGCTATGCTCCAAGCTACAATTGGTCAAGATGAAGCACCCACACCCCTACAAGGTCCAATGGCTAAGCGACTCCGGCACTATCCAAGTCGAGCACATCATGCAAGTTTCCTTCAAGATAGGAGCATATGAAGACACCTTGGAGCGTGATGTCATTCCGATGTCCGTTTGCCACCTCCTTCTTGGACGACCATGGCAATTTGACCGAGGCGTCATCCACAACGGGCGAACCAATCACTATAGCTTCAAGATGAAGGGAAAGGAGTACGTGCTACGACCTATGTCACCAAGTCAAGTGATCGCCGACAAGCAAGCCACCCATCGTGGAGAAGATAGTGAGAGAGTGAACCACCCAAAAGAGAGTGAGCGCCACAAGCCCAAATTGAGTGCCTCCACGATGAGCGACAAGAAAAACTTAGTCCTATTTGCCACCAAAAGTGAGATGAGAGAAGTGTGTGAGAACCCATCAAGTGTTATGCACTATGTCCTTTTGTGCAAGGACGAGGCACCAAAAACTAAAAACTCTCACAATCTACCTTTAGTGTTATCTTCTCTATTGCAGGAATTCCAAGATGTATTCCCTGACGAGCTACCTCCTGGTCTACCTCCTCTTTGAGGCATCGAACACCGCATAGACCTCATCCCCAGAGCACCTCTTCCTAACAAGGCTCCCTACCATGTCAACCCCGAGGAAACCAAGGAGACCCGACCAACAGCAAGTACAACAACTCATCGATAACGTCCATGTACGAGAAAGCTTGAGCTCGTGTGCCGTACCGGTAATCCTTGTTCCCAAGAAAGATGGTACTTATCACATGTGTTCCGACTGTCGTCCTATCAATGCCATCACCGTTAGGTACCGTTATCCTACTCCTCGCCTTGATAATATGTTAAATGAGCTTAGCGAAGCCACCATTTTCTCTAAGATTGATCTTAAGAGTGGCTATTACCAAATTCGCATCCAAGAGGGTGACGAATGGAAAACCGCTTTCAAAACCAAGTTTGGTTTATACGAATGGCTTGTTCTGCCAATGGGCTTATCCGAAGCACCCGGTACTTTCATGCGAGTCATGCATTTTGTTCTTCGCCCCTACATTGGCGTATTTGTTGTGGTCTACTTCGACGATATTCTTGTTTTTAGCAAATCCCTCAAAGATCATGTCACCCATCTTAGAACCGTGTTGCAAACCCTTAGGAAAGAGCGCCTTTATGCTAATATGGACAAATGCCTTTTTGGTGCTGATAAGCTTGTTTTCTTGGGTTTCGTTGTGTCTTCTAAGGGCGTTCATGTAGATGAATCTAAGATCAATGTTATTAAAACTTGGCCCCAACCAAAAAATTTGCAACAAGTGCGAATTTTTCTTGGTTTAGCCGGTTTCTATCATAGATCTGTGAAGGATTTTAGCACCATTGCTTTACCTTTACATGCTTTGAGTAAGAAAAACGCACCATTTGTTTGGGGACCATCCCAAGATACCGCATTCAATGAGCTTAAGAACTTGCTTACACATCCTCCTTTGCTTGCTTTACCCAACTTTGACAAGCCTTTCGAGGTCCATAGTGATGCTAGTGGTTATGGCATAGGAGGTGTGTTAATGCAAGGAAGCGCCCCATCGCTTACTTTAGTGAAAAACTTTCGGAGCGCAACTCAATTATCCCATCTATGACAAAGAGCTATATGCTTTAGTGAGAGTATTGCATGTTTGGGAGCATTATCTCCGCCCTCATGAGTTAATTCTTCACACGGATCATGAAACACTTAAGTATCTTAAGGGTCAAACTAAATTGAACAAGCGTCGTGCTAAGTGGAGTGAATTCGTTGAGTCTTTTTCTTATGTCATCAAGTATATCAAAGGCAAATAGAATGTTGTGGCGGATATGCTTTCCCGTAGATGCATGCTTGTTACCCAACTTGAATTGAATGTCATTGGCTTTGAGCACATAAAAGACTTGTATGCGCATGATCCTACTTTCGCTATTCCATATGCCAAATGTTTGACACATACATCTTGGGAACGCTATTACATCAAAGATGATTATCTTATGAGAGCTAACAAACTTTGCATCCCCGAGTCCTCTCTTCGTTTGTTACTTTTGCAAGAATCTCATGGAGGAGGACTAATGGGACACTTTGGACGTGACAAGATGTTTGCGACGCTCTCCAAGAACTACTATTGGCCCAAGATGTTCCACGACGTCTCACGCTACACCAACCGATGCTCTACATGCCACAAAGCTAAGTCTAAAGCTCAATCCCATGGTCTATATATGCCACTTCCTATTCCGTATCACCCATGGGAAGATATTAGTATGGACTTTGTGCTTGGTTTGCCTAGAACTAGAAATGACAAAGATTCTGTGTTTGTTGTTGTGGACCAATTCTCTAAAATGGCTCATTTCATCCCATGCAACAAGATAGACGAGGCTTCACATGTTGAAAATCCTTTTTGTAGGGAAATCTTGCACCTACATGGAGTGCCAAACACGATTGTCTCGGACCGTGACGTCAAGTTTCTAAGCTACTTTTGGAAGACCTTATGCGCCAAGCTCGGAATCAAGCTTTTGTTCTCTTCGGCATACCACCCTCAAACCGACGACCGAATGGAGTTCACGAACCGGACGCTATCTACCCTCCTACACGTGTTGATCAAGAAGAATATCAAGGAGTGGGAAGAGTGCCTACCCATCTCCAAGTACTGTTGGTGAACGTAGTAATTTCAAAAAAATTCCTACGCACATGCAAGATCATGGTGATGCATAGCAACGAGAGGGGAGAGTGTTGTCCACGTACCCTCGTAGACCGAAAGCGAAAGCGTTAGCACAACACGGTTGATGTAGTCGCACGTCTTCACGATCCAACCGATCAAGTACCGAACGCACGGCACCTCCGAGTTCAGCACACGTTCAGCCCGATGACGTCCCTCGAACTCCGATCCAGCTGAGTGTTGAGGGAGAATTTCGTCAGCATGATGGCGTGATGACGATAATGATGTTCTACCGACGCAGGGCTTCGCCTAAGCACCGCTATAGTATTATCGAGGTGGACTATGGTGGAGGGGGGCACCGCACACGGCTAAAAGATCAACAGATCAATTGTTGTGTCTCTAGGGTGCCCCCTGCCCCCGTATATAAAGGAGCAAGGGGGGGAGAGGCGGCCGGCCAGGAGGGGCGCGCCAGGAGGAGTCCTACTCCCACCGGGAGTAGGTCTCCCTCCCTTTTCCTTGTTGGATTAGGAGAGGAGAGGGAAGGAGAGAGAGGGGGAAAGGAAAGGGGGGGCGCCGCCCCCCTCCTTGTCCAATTCAGACTTGGGGGGGGGGGCGGCTGCCCCTTGGCCGCCTCTCCTCTTCCACCAATTGGGCCCATGAGGCCCAATAACCTCCGGGGGGTTCCGGTAACCCCCCGGTACTCCGGTATATATCCGATAACCCCCAGAACCATTCCGGTGTCCGAATATAGTCGTCCAGTATATCAATCTTCATGTCTCGATCATTTCGAGACTCCTCGTCATGTCCGTGATCACATCCGGGACTCCGAACTACTTTCGGTACATCAAAACATATAAACTCATAATATAACTATCGTCGTAACTTTAAGCGTGCGGACCCTACGGGTTCGAGAACTATGTAGACATGACCGAGACACGTCTCCGACCAATAACCAATAGCGGAACCTGGATGATCATATTGGCTCCCACATATTCTACGAAGATCTTTATCCGTCAAACCGCATAACAACATACGTTGTCCCCTTTGTCATCGGTATGTTACTTGCCCGAGATTCGATCGTCGGTATCTCAATAACTAGTTCAATCTCGTTACCGGCAAGTCTCTTTACTCGTTCCGTAATACATCATCCCGCAACTAACGCATTAGTTACAATGCTTGCAAGGCTTATAGTGATGTGCATTACCGAGTGGGCCCAGAGATACCTCTCCGACAATCGGAGTGACAAATCCTAATCTCGAAATACGCCAACCCAACAAGTACCTTCGGAGACACCTGTAGAGCACCTTTATAATCACCCAGTTACGTTGTGACATTTGGTAGCACACAAAGTGTTCCTCCGGTAAACGGGAGTTGCATAATCTCAGTCATAGGAACATGTATAAGTCATGAAGAAAGCAATAGCAGAATACTAAATGATCGTGTGCTAAGCTAATGGAATGGGTCAAGTCAATCACATCATTCTCCTAATGATGTGATCTCGTTAATCAAATGACAACTCATGTCTATGGTTAGGAAACTTAACCATCTTTGATTAACGAGCTAGTCAAGTAGAGGCATACTAGTGACACTATGTTTGTCTATGTATTCACACATGTATTATGTTTCCGGTTAATACAATTCTAGCATGAATAATAAACATTTATCATGAAATAAGGAAATAAATAATAACTTTATTATTGCCTCTAGGGCATATTTCCTTCAGTCTCCCACTTGCACTAGAGTCAATAATCTAGTTCACATCGCCATGTGATTTCACACCAATAGTTCACATCACCATGTGATTAACACCCATAGTTCACATCGTCATGTGACCAACACCCAAAGAGTTTACTAGAGTCAATAATCTAGTTCACATCGCTATGTGATTAACACCCAAAGAGTACTAAGGTGTGATCATGTTTTGCTTGTGAGAGAAGTTTAGTCTACGGGTCTGCCACATTCAGATCCGTATGTATTTCGCAAATTTCTATGTCAACAATGCTCTGCACGGAGCTACTCTAGCTAATTGCTCCTACTTTCAATATGTATCCAGATTGAGACTTAGAGTCATCTGGATCAGTGTCAAAATTTGCATCGACGTAACCCTCTACGACGAACCTTTTGTCACCTCCATAATCGAGAAATATATCCTTATTCCACTAAGGATAATTTTGACCGCTGTCCAGTGATCTACTCCTATATCACTATTGTACTCCCTTGCTAAACTCAGTGTAGGGTATACAATAGATCTGGTACACAGCATGGCATACTTTATAGAACCTATGGCTGAGGCATAGGGAATGACTTTCATTCTCTTTCTATCTTCTGCCGTGGTCGGGTTTTTGAGTCTTACTCAATTTTACACCTTGTAACACAGGCAAGAGCTCTTTCTTTGACTGTTCCATTTTGAACTACGTCAAAATCTTATTAAGGTATGTACTCATTGAAAAAACTTATCAAGCGTCTTGATCTCTCTCTATAGATCTTGATGCTCAATATGTAAGCAGCTTCACCGAGGTCTTTCTTTGAAAAACTCCTTTCAAATACTCCTTTATGCTTTCCAGAAAATTCTACATTATTTCCGATCAACAATATGTCATTCACATATACTTATCAGAAATACTGTAGTGCTCCCACTCACTTTCTTGTAAATACAAGCTTCACCGCAAGTCTGTATAAAACTATACGCTTTGGTCAACTTATCAAAGGGTATATTCCAACTCCGAGATACTTGCACCAGTCCATAGATGGATCGCTGGAGCTTGCATATTTTGTTAGCACCTTTAGGATTGACAAAACCTTCTGGTTGCATCATATACAACTCTTCTTTAATAAATCCATTAAGGAATGCAGTTTTGTTTATCCATTTGCCAGATTTCATAAAATGCGGCAATTGCTAACATGATTCGGACAGACTTAAGCATAGATACGAGTGAGAAAATCTCATCGTAGTCAACACCTTGAACTTGTCGAAAACCTTTTGCGACAATTCTAGCTTTGTAGATAGTAACACTACTATCAACGTCTGTCTTCCTCTTGAAAATCCATTTAATCTCAATGGCTCGCCGATCATTGGGCAAGTCAATCAAAGTCCATACTTTGTTCTCATACATGGATCCCATCTCAGATTTCATGGCCTCAAGCCATTTTGTGGAATCTGGGCTCACCATCGCTTCTTCATAGTTCGTAGGTTCGTCATGGTCTAGTAACATAACCTCCGGAACAGGATTACCGTACCACTCTAGTGCGGATCTTACTCTGGTTGACCTACGAGGTTCAGTAACAACTTGATCTAAAGTTTCGTGATCATCATCATTAACTTCCTCACTAATTGGTGTAGGTGTCACAGGAACCGGTTTCTGTGACGAACTACTTTCCAATAAGGGAGCAGGTACAGTTACCTCATCAAGTTCTACTTTCCTCCCACTCACTTCTTTCGAGAGAAACTCCTTCTCTAGAAAGGATCCATTCTTAGCAACGAATGTCTTGCCTTCGGATCTGTGATAGAAGGTGTACCCAACAGTCTCCTTTGGGTATCCTATGAAGACACATTTTTCCGATTTGGGTTTGAGCTTATCAGGATGAAACCTTTTCACATAAGTATCGCAACCCCAAACTTTAAGAAACGACAACTTTGGTTTCTTGCCAAACCACAGTTCATATAGTGTCATCTCAACGGATTTAGATGGTGCCCTATTTAACGTGAATGCAGCTGTCTCTAATGCATAACCCCAAAACTATAGTGGTAAATCGGTAAGAAACATCATAGGTTGCACTATATCCAATAAAGTACGGTTATGATGTTCGGGCACACCATTATGCTGTGGTGTTCCAGGTGGCATGAGTTGCAAAAACTATTCCGCATTGTTTCAAATGAAGACCAAACTCGTAACTCAAATATTCTCCTCCACGATCAGATCGTAGAAACTTTATTTTCTTGTTACGATGATTTCCCACTTCATTCTGAAATTATATGAACTTTTCAAATGTTTTAGACTTATATTTCATCAAGTAGATATACCCATATCTGCTCAAATCATCTGTGAAGGTCAGAAAATAACGATATCGCCGCGAGCCTCAATCACTCATCGGACCACACACATCAGTATGTATGATTTCCAATAAGTCAGTTGCTTGCTCCATTGTTCCGGAGAACAGAGTTTTAGTCATCTTGCCCATAAGGCATGGTTCGCAAGCATCAAGTGATTCATAATCAAGTGATTCCAAAATCCCATCAGCATGGAGTTTCTTCATGCGCTTTACACCAATATGACCTAAACGGCAGTGCCACAAATAAGTTGCACTATCATTATTAACTTTGCATCTTTTGGCTTCAATATTATGAATATGTATATCACTACGATCGAGATCCAACAAACCATTTTTGTTGGTGTCTATGAACATAGAAGGTTTTATTCATGTAAACAGAACAACAATTGTTCTCTAACTTAAATGAATAACCGTATTGCAATAAACATGATCAAATCATATTCATGCTCAACGCAAACACCAAATAACACTTATTTAGGTTCAACACTAATCCCGAAAGTATAGGGAGTGTGCGATGATGATCATATCAATCTTGGAACCACTTCCAACACACATCGTCACTTCACCCTTAACTAGTCTCTGTTTATTCTGCAACTCCCGTTTCGAGTTACTAATCTTAGCAACTGAACTAGTATCAAATACTAAGGGGTTGCTATAAACACTAGTAAAGTACACATCAATAAAATGTATATCAAATATACTTTTGTTCACTTTGCCATCCTTCTTATCCGCCAAATACTTGGGGTAGTTCCGCTTCTAGTGACCAGTCCCTTTGCAGTAGAAGCACTCAGTCTCAGGCTTAGGTCTAGACTTGGGTTTCTTCACTTGAGCAGCAACTTGCTTGCTGTTCTTCTTTGAAGTTCCCCTTCTTCCCTTTGCCCCTTTTCTTGAAACTAGTGGTCTTGTCAACCATCAACACTTGATGTTTTTCTTGATTTCTACCTTCCTCGATTTTAGCATCACGAAGAGCTTGGGAATCGTTTCGTTATCCCTTGCATATTATAGTTCATCACGAAGTTCTAGTAACTTGGTGATAGTGACTAGAGAATTCTGTCAATTACTATCTTATCTGGAAGATTAACTCCCACTTGATTCAAGCAATTGTAGTACCCAGACAATCTGAGCACATGCTCACTGGTTGAGCTATTCTCCTCCATCTTGTAGGCAAAGTACTATCAGAGGTCTCATACCTCTCGACACGGGCATGAGTATGAAATACCAATTTCAACTCTTAGAACATCTTATATGCTCTGTGGTGTTCAAAACATTTTTGAAGTCCCGGTTCTAAGCCGTAAAGCATGGTGCACTAAACTATCAAGTAGTCATTATACCGAGCTTTTGTCAAACGTTCATAACGTCTGCATCTGCTCCTGCAATAGGTCTGTCACCTAGCGGTGCATCAAGGACATGATACTTCTGTGCAGCCATGAGGTTAATCCTCAGATCACGGACCAAGTACGCATCATTGCTACTAACATCTTTCAACTTAGTTTTCTCTAGGAACATATCAAAATAAAATAGGGGAGCAAAACGCGAGCTATTGATCTACAATATAGATATGCTAATACTACCAGGACTAAGTTCATGATAAATTTAAGTTCAATTAATCATATTACTTAAGAACTCCCACTTAGATAGACATCCCTCTAATCTTCTAAGTGATCACGTGATCCATATCAACTAAACCATGTCCGATCATCACGCGAGATGGAGTAGTTTCAATGGTGAACATCACTATGTTGATCATATCTACTATATGATTCACGCTCGACCTTTCGGTCTCAGTGTTCCGAGGCCATATCTGTTATATGCTAGGCTCGTCAAGTTTAACCTGAGTATTCCGCGTGTGCAACTGTTTTGCACCCGTTGTATTTGAACGTAGAGCCTATCACACCCGATCATCACGTGGTGTCTCAGCACGAAGAACTTTCGCAACGGTGCATACTTAGGGAGAACACTTATACCTTGATAATTTAGTGAGAGATCATCTTATAATGCTACCGTCAATCAAAGCAAGATAAGATGCATAAAAGATAAACATCACATGCAATCAATATAAGTGATATGATATGGCCATCATCATCTTGTGCTTGTGATCTCCATCTCCGAAGCACCGTCATGATCACCATCATCACTGGCGCGACACCTTGACCTCCATCGTAGCATCGTTGTCGTCTCGCCAACTTATGCTTCTACGACTATCGCTACCGCTTAATGATAAAGTAAAGCATTACAGGGCGTTTGCATTGCATACAATAAAGTGAAAACCATATGGCTACTGCCAGTTGCCGATAACTTGGTTACAAAACATGATCATCTCATACAATAAAATTTAGCATCATGCCTTGACCATATCACATCTCAACATGCCCTGCAAAAACAAATTAGACGTCCTCTACTTTGTTGTTGCAAGTTTTACGTGGCTGCTACGTGCTTAGCAAGAACCGTTCTTACCTACGCATCAAAACCACAACGATAGTTTGTCAAGTTGGTGATGTTTTAACCTTCTCAAGGACCGGGCGTAGCCACACTCGGTTCAACTAAAGTTGGAGAAACTGACACCCGCCAGCCACCTGTGTGCAAAGCACGTCGGTAGAACCAGTCTCGCGTAAGCGTACGCGTAATGTCGGTCCGGGCCGCTTCATCCAACAATACCGCCGAACCAAAGTATGATATGCTGGTAAGCAGTATGACTTGTATCGCCCACAACTCACTTGTGTTCTACTCGTGCATATGACATCTACACATAAAACCTGGCTCGGATGCCACTGTTGGTGAACGTAGTAATTTTCAAAAAATTTCCTACGCACACGCAAGGTCATGGTGATGCATAGCAACGAGAGGGGAGAGTGTTGTCCACGTACCCTCGTAGACCGAAAGTGGAAGCGTTAGCACAACGTGGTTGATGTAGTCGTACGTCTTCATGATCCGACCGATCAAGTACCGAACGCACGGCACCTCCGAGTTCAGCACACGTTCAGCCCGATGACGTCCCTCGAACTCCGATCCAGCCGAGTGTTGAGGGAGAGTTTCGTCAGCACAACGGCGTGATGACGATAATGATGTTCTACTGACGCAGGGCTTCACCTAAGCACCGCTACAGTATTATCGAGGTGGACTATGGTGGAGGGGGGCACCGCACATGGCTAAAAGATCAACAGATCAATTGTTGTGTTTCTAGGGTGCCCCCTTGCCCCCGTATATAAAGGAGCAAGGGGGGGAGAGGCGGCCGGCCAGGAGGGGCGTGCCAGGAGGAGTCCTACTCCCACCGGGAGTAGGACTCCCTCCCTTTTCCTTGTTGGATTAGGAGAGGAGAGGGAAGGAGAGAGAGGGGGAAAGGAAAGGGG